>NW_008795673.1:881966-947041 GCF_000699145.1 Aptenodytes forsteri | reverse complement strand
CAGGCCTCCTGGCGTTTTTGCTGGTCTTCCTCTTTGTTGGGATGCATCGCTCCTGAGCTTGGAGGAGGTGATCCTTGAATATTAATCAGCTTTCTTGGGCCCCTCTTCCCTCCAGGGCTTTGTCCCATGGCACTCTACCAAGCAGATCCCTCAAGAGGCCAAAGTCTGCTCTCCTGAAGTCCAGGGTAGTGAGCTTGCTGTGCGCCCTCCTCAGTGCCCTAAGGATCTTGAACTCCACCATTTTGTGGTCACTGCAGCCCAGGCTGCCCTTGAGCTTCACATTCCCCACCAGCCCCTCCTTGTTGGTGAGAGCAAGGTCCAGCATAGCACTTCTCCTCGTTGGCTCCTCTATCACTTGGAGAAGGAAGTTATTATTGATGCATTCCAGGAACCTCCCGGATTGCTTATGCCCTGCCATGTTGTCCCTTCAACAGATATCGGGATGGTTGAAGGGTTCTTGTGTTCTGTGTAGTGTTAGAGTCCATTTACTCACGGTTCTGTAGCCAGCTTCCTGACCCTAGACAGTAATACCGTCAAGCTAATGGTAGGGTTTCTGCTGAAACTTCACAAGCTTGCTGGTTGAGAGGGAATAACAACCTTGCTGTGCAGAAATAACTGAAGCCCACAAAGAATAGCAGGAACCTTTGGTAGGGGTGACCCATGAGCTTGTTTCCGCAGTTGGTGTATGTGAGCTGACATCTGCAGTTCCTGTTTGGTTGGGTTAGTCTTGCCGTATGGGACAAGCCGTAAGAAAAGGTAGTTTCTAAAAAGGGACTCCGACTGTTTTAGGGCATGGAAAACTCTCAAACATAAAAGTGGTGATAGCTTACTGAACTTCACCTCGCCTCATCAGGTAATTGAGGGGTGTGATGGAAGTCTCTAAAAACAATGAATGATTGACGGGATCATGAAATAACCACATCCCTTTAAGTCTCTGAACAAAAATACGTTATCTTTTATGAAAACGTGGGAAACTTGTAAACTGACAAAAAACTGTCATGTAAGAGTATGACTTAAAATACAGAATTTATTGCTATAGGATTTTATTGAGGCCAAAAATGCATAAAACCATGAAAAATGAGGGGATATTTTACATGGGTAACTAAATGTTAATAGCTCTTCCAAATTTACATTAAGCATTCTGCTTCAAGGCTTAAGGCAGTCCCCAACTCTGGGAGATTATGGGGTTTCTTGCACCTTTCTCTGAAGCATCTGGCATTAGCCTCTGTAGAAGACAGGATATTGGATTAAAAAACAAAGCCCAGTCTCATCTGCTATGCCAGTTTCTGTGTTCAAATACTCACTGTCAATAGTGGCTTCTGCAAAATGATAACATTCTCTTTTCAGTTGTTAAAGAAACCCAAGGCCTAGCATCTGCATTGAAAGTTTTAAAAGCAAATTAGTCGTTATTCTCAAGAATTTCTCCCTTAGCGGTATTACTGAGTTCCTCGATTGAATCGTGCTTGGACTCTGCTGCCTGGCTGATCAGATGTGGCTTTGAGTATCCAAAGCTTCCGTGTGCTCTGCGTTGGCATCCCACTACCAAGAAAATGGTGCCACTTCACTGGGCAAATGGATGTCCCTTTCTCTGTGCCAGAGATTTGTAATAAATGCAGGTCTAAAAAAAGGTGGATCTTCATTCTTTATGGAAAAAAGATAGTGTATTTGAGAAGCTTCCGTGTTTTTTGCTATCCCTTTAACATTTATGGAGATCTTAGGTATTAGGCTTTTAAGCTGCTTTGTTGAAACTCATTTGACAAGGACTTGCACAGATGGTGCTTTACTTTCTGTCTGAAATGTGACGCTTTTTAATTTCCCTTGGGTCATCTCTGTGAATCTGGCTAGAATTTCTTCAATGGATATTTGTCTCCTGTATCTCTGACTTGTTTATCTGAAATAAAATTTAGTCTGATAGGAGCAATATGTGGGTGTCTTTAACTGTAGGCAGAGCTAGCACACTCAATCATTCTGTTTCAGCCCTGGTATATTCAATAATTACTGTATGTACTATTAATGCATCTGGTCTAATATACAAAAGTAATAAAATACTGAAATCTGCTTCTCTTCAAAGCAGACTTTTTTCCTATGCTGACAGTATATTTCTGAAGACCTAGGAAAAGATGATTAATTGAAAATGTAGTGCATGACTAGACAAGGAGTTTTATGAGATGCTGATCTGTCCTTGACCTGGCTTAATGCCTAGTATTAATGTTGGCTATGAAAACCTGCAGTATGGACACTGGCATCCCAAAAGATGCCGTGGCACCTGAAAGCTCCAAATACATCTTGGGTTGGATTGTGGTGCACACACGTGCAGCAGTTAAAAGATAGCATTCATTAATTTCATTGACTTTGATCTATCTGCCAGGCTGTGTGTTACAAATACATACCTACTTAAAATGTTAAACTCTTTGCTTTATAACATCTATTAGTGAAAGCCACTGACGGGTTTCTTAAATGCTGCGGTCCAGCGGCTGGGGTGTCTCTGTGGGCTGCTTGCTCATGTGTTGGAGAACACTGCTGCTAGGAGCATCACCTCGTAGAGTTTCAAGCAAAATGAATACCCCCAAAAAGAAGCAGGAGGAGGTAAAAAATGACAATGACAGGTCTAAACAGAGGCATGCTATGCTGAAGAGGTTAGATCTGTGACCTGCCTCTTAAGTCCCTTTGCTGACGTGCTGCTAGAGATGACGTCTCCGAGAGTAGGCAGCAGAGCTGGTTGGGTGAGCGTCTGCTGACCTACTTCAGCCAGAATGACCCACGTTAGCTTAACCTGGTTACGGAGTAGCCCTGTTCACCTCGCTCGCTTATGGCTGCAGTGGGTTAGCAGGTTTGAGGGGGCAGTAATCCCCAGCAATAAGCAGCTGAGGGTGGTGACGTGTTTCTTTGGTATAGCTGGATCAGGAAGAGTAAGTGTGCTCCCAGCCTAAGAAATGGAACAGGCTGTTAATACTAAATCTGTTTTCAGTAATCCAGTTTTTGCAGAAGTGAGTCTGACCCAACTATAGAAAATATGCGCATGCAGAAGTGTCTGGTCATCTTGCAGTCGTCTTGTTGAAAACCAAAGTCTTGCCTTAACAACCAACTCAGATCAATACCTTATTGTCCCACAAGGGTTTATATGAGGTTCTACAAAACACTGGGTGCTGTGTGTTACTTTCAAGAGCCCTGTGTTGGCCGCTTGATAGCATTTAAAGGTCTGATCCCAGAAGAGGAGGATGTAGGAAAAGGTTGCATTGTTCTGCATCAAAGAAATATGAGAGTAAATAGTTTCAACTGTTTAAAATGGAAGTTACTTACACAAAATTCTGGGTTTACTAATAAAAGATTTGTTTTCTGACTGTCCTAGGCTTTTGGACAGGCCCATACCAACCACAAGAAGGTAGCAGCAGACGGAGAGAGCAGAGAGGAGACCTTGATTCAGGAATCGGCTACCAAGGAAGAGTACTACATGAAGAAGGTTATGGAGTTGCAGACAGAACTGAAGCAGCTCAGAAATGTCCTTGCCAACACCCAGTCTGAAAATGAACGCCTTAATTCTGTTGCACAGGAACTGAAAGAGGTGAGTGAAGGTGCACAGTGCGCGCCACAGCTTGTATTGTGGTTATGTTTTCTTGTGCTGTGTAACCAAAATAAGGAATATTCTTGAGCTGATCGATATCTGCTTAATACTGGCAGCTACTAAGATGGGTTGTCTCTCCGAGACTTCAGCAAGGTGATACAACCAAATGAAGCTGTAATTCAGCAGCACAGTAAACCCAGCTTTCTGGTTCCATCCACTGATCCAGCCTGTTGTGGCCACAATGGTTCTGACCCAGTACAAATTCACTCTGCCGTGTTCAAATACCTACTGGTTCTGCAGTTAACGCCTGTATTGTGTCCCAGCTCATTTGACGGACATGTGACTGTGCGTCTGGGCCACGCTGGTGCTGTGGGTACTGCACATCAGTACCTTCAGGCCGAGAACTGCTGCCTTAAAAAGCAGAGGAATCTGCTTAGTGCAAGCGCAGAGATGCTTTGGATGTACTTTTTCTGCCTTGCTCCCAGTACAGATTTTCTTGCTGCAAAATATTTGGGGCATGATTTCCCGTTTTATCACTTTTTCCACCCCAACTTCTAAGGATGTGGGAGCATAACAAAACACTGAATTGCACAAAGGAGTAATAGTAAAGTTTATGGTCTTGTGTTTTCTCTCATGAAAGTGATGGCTTTTACTTTTTCATAGGTTGCTTAACTTACTACCTCATAGTATCTTTGACTTTTTATTGTTTTAGTATTGAAACTGCCTATTTCTGAGGGGAAATAATCGCTGAAAAATTGACTTAAAAGTTTAATTACTTACGAAATCTGTAGCTCAGCAGGAGTCTCTGTGGCACTGATGCAGAAAAGACTGTTTTGAGAGCTCAAACCATTGCTTAAATTTAGGCTGGGTAGAAGTTACAGAGACTGTAAACCACAGATGGATGTGGTAAACAATCCGCAATTATTACTCATGAGCTTTCTTGCACCGTCCTTTGAAGTGTTGGGTATGAGTCTTGACTGGCCTCCCCTGCCAGGAGGGGAGGTTATCTAAGAGCCCACGTCTTAATCTCAATGTACTCTACATGACCACAGCTGAAAATCAGAAGTGGCTGATTTTACTTCTTTGGGACGTAGTAACAAATATGTGGATAATATTTGGTGGTAAAATTCATGAGGAAATGTGGGTTACTTCTGTGGAGATGTGGGGGTTCAATAGTACCTCTCTTTGGGGTACAACAGAGAAGGAGATTTGTAGGGCAAACTGTCAGAGGTGATCAAACAGGCCAGTCAAGCTCTTCTTTAATTTCATGGGTCCTGGCTGTACGTTAACAGAGCTGGAATCAGGCCATGTGCTCTGCTTAGGCAAGGAACCAGTCCCTGCAAGCACACACAGAACTCTTGTCTTTATTTCCTAACGTTTAAGAACAGCTTAAAGGAAAAGTTCCTCACCCCAGAGGCAGCATCGTGTCCATAAGGGATTCCAAACGCCGCTCAAAAGCGTGCTGATCGGCAGATTTCAATCCAGCTCCCTGCGTCACTGCAGCTGGAGGTGATTTTTCCTTCTAGATACTGCCATGTTTCAGCCACCTTTGCTTGGAGCTGCATTTTGCTTTACACAACCCTCAGATGAGCTGTCAGTTTGCAAGGTTTTAGGGTGGGTTTTTTCTTGTGCTTTGTCCTTCCATCTCACCCACGCACCCTTGTGCGCAAACACACTTGTGTGAGATGGACCGAAGTGAGAACTGAAGAGTGCAGGAAGCGGGAAAGTAGGTGACATCAGGTTTCTTGTGAAGATTTTTGGGTTTTTTTTAAAGCCTTTTTTTTAAGCTCTCTTTTGCTGAACGGGGGAAGATGCGTTTAGTTACTTTAGTTCTACTAAAGGCTGATGATAATTAACTGGATGTGACTGATTTTAGACTTTGAATGGAAACTGAACTCAGTTAAAGAAAAATAAAAATCAAAACTTAATGTGATAACTGGAACTTTGCAGTTAGGGGTTTCTCTGCATGTCACTTTGTGTCATCTCAGTGCCTGCGTTCTCCTTTCCTTCCCTTTTTTTAGCCTAGCTGCTTCTTCTGCTGCTGGTAAATTGTGGTTGGGTGAAGAAGTGAGGAGGAGAAAAAGAAATGGCTTGAAAGCTTTAGTGTTAAAATGAAAACATCTGGGCCAATTGACCATGTGTGGTTTGGGGTTCCTTTCCTCTGAAGATGCCTATTTGTGTATTGTATTTTGGTTTGAGAATTGCCTTATAATTACTGGTAGGGAACAGTGAGGCAGGGTGTGTGAACAGAGATAGCAGCCTTCTCCTGGCCCACAAAAAAGCCAAGTCAACATGACCATCTTGAGGGACTTGGCTTGTCTCTCGTACAATGCATCACAAAGTGGCAGAAGTTCAAATAGTTGTTATTTCACCATTGTTGTCCAGGTAAGTGGAAACAGGAGGATATGCACAGGCCTCCTGTGATGATTTTATAGATCTAATAGGAAATTTAATTTGAAAGCATTGTGTGAGAGAAATCAAGGAGAACTTGTTGTGGCTGTTGTAAGCTAGTGAACAAGATAAGCAGTGTGGTTTTCCCCAGTCCCTGTTGTTGTGCTTAGCTTTAGACTGCCTCATGGTAAAAGTTTTATGTTGATATTAGTCCAAGGAGACTCTGTGCTGTGAAGAATGCTGCTGCAGTCTGAAAGTGTTGAGGATGAAGGTGGAATATGATCTACTGTTTTATACCGCAGAGACATAGTGGAAATTCCTTCCTTCATTTTTTCTGACTGCTGATGAAAGAAAAACTACTGTGGCTCTTCTCCATCTTGTTGTAGAGAATGTTTGTAGGCAAATCTAGTCTTTATAGTGTGTATTTTGGAAGTTCTGTATTATTGGCTATTGAGAGAACTGACTTGCAAGATATCTGGGGAAACAGGAAACTTTACTTCCATTTCAACCGTTCTGGATTTGAGCCAGATAAGAGGAAGGATGTGGAAAATGTTTGATTGTGTGTCCTCTGGCCAGGCAGAGAGCTCCTTCTGTCAAAACTAAAAGGAAGTTTCAAAGAAAAAAAAAAAAAGTCAGGAAATCAACTGAGGCTGAATCTCTGCTTTATTTTTAAGGGAGATTTGCTTGTCAAGACTGGCTGCACAAGTTTTTATCTGCTGTTTTGTAGCTATCTGATAGGATATAAAGTTTTACTGTTGCTGGGGCTTTTTTGAAAAAATCTCTTCAGTCCTTAGTAGTGGCACAAGGAGGGTGGTCAAGTGCATCAGGCAGCAGCTCCTCTTGAGATGCTGCTGGCAGTAGCGGTGGTGGTAGGTTGAAACCAGATGTTGCCCCACATCAATTGGAAGCTCATTCAAGACTGCACGTTTAAGATCCATCATTCCTTTTGTGTCTTCTCGGGACACTTGCACGGAAGCAATGAGTTGTTTTTGGAAGAAGAGTGGCATTCGATACACCTGGAGTTGCTGTAGCAGACACAAATGGTTTTGACACTTTCTGTTGAATTATCTAACTTTGGCGTGTCGAGACAGGCTGACAGGGTGGTTACCGATTATGAGTTTTACTGCTGTCATTAGCTAGCTCAGCAGCTCCTGTGTCCTGGAAGAGTCACTGGAAAGAGTAATTGCTCCTGAGTAATTGCCAATTGCCATTCCTTTTTAATCTTCTTTCATCTCTCCTGTTTAGTGGCACCAGAACAGATTTCATAAGGTGATTTGGCTGTGAAGTCATGAGGTAGCCGTGCCCAGTATAGAGAAGCTGAAAAATAAATGAGTGATTCTTTCCCAGGAAAGTAAAAGGTGTTCTGATTATGTACACTAAAGAAGGAAATAGATTTTAATGTGTGAGCTTTTATACGTTAAGAAAAATAGCTGACGTGTCATGGTACAATATAATATGTACTAAATAGCATGTTAAAAAAAACCCCAACAAACACAAGTTATCAGCAACATATGAGTAATTTTATTGCTCCGAGGCTATAAAATGGAAGCTGTTTTTCTGAGGCTTGTTCTGAAGAAAATTTCTTGTTTGGCATTATTGTCTAATAGGCTTTATCAAGAAAGTGTGTGTCAATCTGAATGATAATGAACACCACACAGTGACTTGGCCCTGCTATGCGCAGGGGACTCTCTCCTTTTTTTCTGTTGATAATGCTGGGATTTTCAGCTCTGTCCCCAACACAGACACACAATTGTTTATCCTGGGGGTTTGTTTGTTTTTTTTTAACTCTAGAGAAAAGGGATACCCAGCATGTAGATATCTATAAAGATCTGTCAGTTTTATTCCTCCATCCTATTCTCTTGCCTCACATTGGAGGAATTGGTCATGAGTTTGTTTTTCCAGAGGCTCAAGTGACTCTAACAACCCTCATGCTCTAGTCAAATCCTGTAAATAATTTCCTTAATTAAGTTTATGGCTTATGAAGCTCACCCATACTCTCAGAGTAAACCCAAAAACTAACCAACCAGCTCTGACATCTTTATTCTTCAGTGAAGACCTAGAACTTGGTCTCTGTTGTGGGTAGCCAAATGCTTCACTGAAGGACACACAGATAATTGCCAGCCCTCTGATTAGAACAGCTTCAAACGGAAGCCGATCTTCGCTCACTGGAAACATAAGACGCACTGCATTAGATCAGGCCACTTCAACCACGACTGCCTTACAAGTGCAGTAACGCAACTGCTTGCAGTCATCTCTCCATATGCTCGGACATAGCAAGATTACAGCTGCTTGTATCAGCTTTCTGGGCCTTGCAGTTAAAATATGTGAATGGAGGTGGAAGAGACATTGCTGGGAAGCCCAGGACACAGCCTGTTCACAATATTTGACTGTTCTAATTGCTAGCAAGTGTTTATTTTTTGGAGTCAGTGTTTTCACCATGGTAGGCCATTAGGTTGGTTGGTTGCTCAGAGTGATGAAGGCTGACAATTCTTCTATAAATACACAGTAATCTGATTGCTGAAGTTCTCCAGGCTTCCTTAACATCGTCAGTGAAGGAATAGTATTCCTAAAGTTATGCTTACACTTCTCTTTCCCACTAGGATTTATAGCTAAGATGCTGAATAGTCCTTTGTGTTGCTTTCTGTTTCTCCCTCTTGAACACACTGGTAACCCATACAGGAAAATGCACAACAGATCTCCCCTGCAGCCAAGGAAGGAAAGCCTCCATGTTCTGCATTCCCTAAAAGCTGTATCACGAGCCATGCTTAAAGAAGGCATAGGTTTTATTATAGCAGAGAATAAGTGTAAACAACATTTTATTGTGCTCTAAATTACAGACTGTGCGCTACTGGTAAGCGGCCAAAAGTGTGTTCAAGTAGTTTATTACAATGTATTCTAGATTTGAAGTCCTATGGTTCATGTAGTCTGACCTGTATTCTGTATCAAATCAAGAGGGCTCTTTCTTCCCTTTTTAAATAAGTGGAGGAAGGGGGGATATGTTTTTGATGCAACGAAATCATGAAATCCTCAATGTTATTGCTGTAATATTTCTGGATATATTGCAAAGGTCAAAGAAGCTTGAGGTAATGTCAATCATATAGCAAAAATATGCTTGTAGAACATTTATCTTCTGTGCGCACTTGCATGGTGTAGAGTAAACCACCTTCCCCATTCTGAATGGTGTCTAATCTGCAATGTTGCATATACAGGTGAACAGCTTAGAGAAGGGAAAGTGCTGAAAGTTTTATTGTCTTTCATGATAAGAATCTTTGAGAAGAAAGGAAGAAAAAAATACTTAATCTCTAGAGGAGTTCTTTCTAATCAGAAAGGACAGTAGCAGAGGAGGATTTGCAGCTTTTGGAAGCAGAATGGTGAAGAGTGGAAAAAGAGGTCAGATATGAATGGCATTAAAATGGTGTCAAATGCAGAAAGAGGGGGAAAAAGGCACATTTTTCATGGAGAATATGACTTGGAGCAAGGGGAAGGAAGATGCCTTTAGTGGTAATATTTTGATTAATTGGAGTGAAGGAGGCTGAAAAGCTCTGAAAGTTGATGGTAGAATTGGTTGCTGTGGAGCAATGGAGCTTGGAGTTTTGGCAGTGTAAGAGTTTTGGTTGCACTGAAGGAAGGTGTAAGTAACAGCTTTTCTAGAAACCTTGCCTCTAGGAGGTACAGAGAGTTGGAGACCCCATGGAGGCAGAATGAGTTGAGAGAGAAACTCTTCATGGTCACCAAAGAAACAGGAGCAGGGTTGTTGATCTAGAGAAAGAGGCGAGAAGAAAACAGAGGGCTGGGGTGGGATGATGACAAAGAGCAAGGAGCGAGCTCCTTTTGTTTAAGGAGCTAAAATAAAAAAGTCATCTCTTCATTGCAGAATATAGTGAGCTTTGCTAGAAAGCCTCTGTAGCAGGGCTTTGTGGGTGGCTTTATGTTTCAACGAAATGAAGCTGCCTGAGTGCCAGTATAACTACCAGTGCAATCCAGAGGTAGCCAGAGTGGGACAGGTGGACGCGGAGGCAGGTGGACCAGTTATACAGTCAAGTTGCTGGAAAAAAATAAAAGCAAGCAGAATTGTGTAAGAGAGCTGAGTGCTTTGCATAAACTTTTATAAAACCAGATTGCAGGTGGGTGAGTCATGGAGAAAAGGCTATTTTATTAAAAAAAAAAAAAAAGTAAAAAGCACAGCGTTTCCCCCTCTCTGCCTGGTGAGTTGCAAAGTGTGACCTTCAGAGGGTCACTCTGCTCGGTCATGTTGTGATTGTCGGGCCCGCAGGAGTGGCTGCAGGGTTGATAGTGCACATCACTTACTGCCATTCCATACGTTGTATGGGAAAAGCTGCAGGAGGTGCATTTGAAAATTGTCTTTTTCGCCCTGAAAGCTTGTAGAAATCGATGTGTTTATCAGCACTGAATTTGGGAGTAAGGCAACAGTGTGACACGGCTTTCAGTGTAACCCTCTGGGGATAAAGGTGGTTCTCCCCCATTTCTCCTTGTTGAGGGATCCCCTGGCAACCCTTAACTTAAAACGGAAAAGCCTCTGAGCACAAAGGCTCTTGCAGAGCTGATTACCTGTGGATTTTTAGGTCCCTTCTGGGCCCAGGTGTAATGCTCAAATAATACTCCGCAGCAGTGAACAGAAGATAATCCTTGATTCATTGCTGGTTTTTTGAATTGTGCATACAGAAGCATATTTAAATAATGCTAAAATACACTGAAAGAGTTACGTCTGAAGTGAGCAGTGTAGCTGGAAATCAGCTGCTAAACGTGCTCCAAATGTAAAAGTGGATTGGTAAAGCCGTTTCTAAAAGCAAAGCAGTGATGAGCCTGTTCCTTGAAGGAGCAGGATTCCTGTGAAGGAACACACATTTAGCGTGCAGGACTGGATTTCTTGTTCTCTAATGTGTTGAAAGAATTAGAAGGGTCACAGTGTGAATAGTTTTCTTTTGTGTTTTGTTTTTTTTTTTTTAAAACCTGTCTTTTGTCCAGTGCAGGAAGTTCAGAGGCGGTGATAACAGTACGATAGCAGCACGCTGCTGCATGCTGGCTCAGCACATTGCAGATGGCTGCAGATGGCAGCTGTTTTCTTCCCACCTTTTTATTTTCATTGAAGTGATTTTTATACCGACAGCTTCCTTTTTTTTTTTTAAGAATGATGAGAGCTGAGTATTTTTACAAAAAGGAAGTACTGCATGTCGTTTGTATCCATTTGAAACATAATAAAAATCCATTCCAAAGAAGATGAATTGTCATGGAAATTCAGTTGATGTGCTTTGCACGTATTCAAGGAGGCATCTGCTCATGATTTCTCTATTGTTGTTGTGCACTGATATATTCAGAGGAAAGATGTTAACAACAGCGTTTCTCTTGCTGTAACGGCTGCTGCCTAGAAACTCAGTGTCCAAAAATGAATTAATACTGAAAATGGGGGCATTGAAAGTCACCATTTGAACACTGTGTATTTCAGACCTTAAAGAAATATTAAAAAGAATTCTTGTTCTTCTGACATTATAAAACTCTAAATATGATTCTCAAAGTTTCAATTAGCAGTTAAGATTCCACGATACTCTATTGCTTGGGAATTAACGTGGTAGCACGCTTGCTGGGGGATCTTTTCATTGTTCTAATTAAATTGCTGGGTGCCTGTCGGTGCTGCGGCAATAGAAGGATGAGTCTTTCTCTTTAGTCACGGCTCCTTGTGACCTTCATTACGACCTTTGGTCTGCCCAGGGTTTCTGCATGAGCAGCGGAGGGACAAAGTCTCTTGTATGCAGCTATAATCTTTTAACAGATGTAAAATCAATATGCACAATTGAAAGAGTAGCTGGAAACGCTCTAATCAGCGAAACAATGGCTTGAAGTTACTTTGCAAACTGTTAATTAAAGAGGCCCCCTCCTCCCCCGCTGGGTGAAAACTTCCGCTTTACTGGTAGTGTGATTTTAGGATGCAGAAGCAGGGCGATTGCTTTGTTTTGCCTGTGCTTGGCACTGCTTCCATTAAAGTAGGTGACCCTTGGCAAGCTATCCAAGCAAGACTTGTTTGGGTCAGATTGGCATTTTTTGAAAACAGGAAAGAGCGTGTACTACAGTATGCCTCAGAGCAGTACTGTAATATGCTTGGGAAAAAATTCCTTTGTTTCACCTAGTAGTTCTGTGCTGATAGACTGTCTCAGAACTGCACCCTGAGATTTATTTTCAAGTCACATACGGTAGGTTTTAAGAACGTGGCTTGTGACAAAACATCGCTCGGGCAGAAGCACAAAGAGCCAGCTAGGGGATGTGCCTGTAGTATCGGAAATGACATTGCTGTGCTGTTGCCGCCCTTGTGACTGTATCAAAATACATTCTTTTTTTTTTACCCTCTGTTTTGGTTTTCAAGTTTAGTTTTGATGTACTTTTACTGATATCCCTCTTTATCCTTTTTTTTTTTTTTTTTTATGAAGTAAGTTTGGGGTGGTAATGTATCAAGTCTTCCTCCTCAGCTCCCCATAAATGCCCACTGGATCATCTGCAGTTGAAGGAGGGGTCCAGATTTTTTTAATTGACATTGCTTAGTATTCTCTCCCTTTATTTCATTAGTGAGTGTAGCTAACTCATTAACCCCTGCTACTTTTTAGCATTTGATTCCCCAGAGGGAGGTGTCTGCTGCTGTAAAAGTTCAGCAGATGAGAGAAACCCAGGGTAGCTGGCCAAACCTACCTGTCTTCCATGTCTCAGGCTGGCACTGGTCTGAGCTGTTCCTGATGTAGCCAGGACTGAAGGGGAAATACTGAAGGAATAACCGAATATTGAGTAATCGCATGCAATGAAATCCAAGCTGCTCCTGCGTGGGGTAGCTTAGGTCTGGAAGCCAGAGAGGTATCCTTGTTTTTTCTTATCTGGGTTATCCTGACCCTCCATTGCTGTGGGGATTGAAAAGATGACTGATTTCAACCTGATAAATGACTGGTTTGGATCTGGTTTTTGAGAATATCTAAGGAAGTTCATGGTGTTACAGTTGTGTGGCCAATGTGAAAATAGTCAGCAGCTCTAGGAGCTACATTTGTTAGGACAGCTTATGGCTAACTAGCAATATAGATGGTCGTGTCAGCACAGGCACTGACAACTGCTTCGAAGAATTGGATGCCACCACTTCTACCGTCATGGTATTTTGCCCTAAAATGCAGAATCGAGAATGGAGACTTGCCCTTTTTATGTCTTAATGATGGCGACATATGTTCTGGTGGTTATTCTAACAGAGTTGTTTGATCTTCACAGTGTCTCAGCCATTTGAGTTCAGAGGAAATTGGACAAAAGCTCTTGTGGGAGGAAAAACTAGCAGGGGTCAATGAACATAGCTTTTTTCATAACAAAGGGACTCTTCTGTTTTGCTCTTGCCAGTTTTGCCTACGTGTAGATTTTTATACAGTATAATAGTGTGATTTATCAAAACATTTCTTAGGGAAAATAATCCTTCTTTTAATAGAAAGAGGGCAGTGTGTTACTCTTATATGGCCAAAGATTGATTTCTGCCCCCCCCTAGAAAGAGGGCAGTGTGTTACTCTTATATGGCCAAAGATTGATTTCCTGCCCCCCCCCCCCTTTGCTTTATGGAAATATAGGTCGGTCGCCTTATAACAGGCACAGAGCGTGCACTTTGAGTGCGAGTGGACAAAACACTATCTTGCTAATTACTGGTACACAACTTCAGTGTACCGTATTCTGCGTGCAGAACTTGGCTGCTCCCTTCAAAGCATGTCCTGCAAGGAAGAGGCTGCTGTGGCGTAAATACATTCAGAACAACTGCCCCTGTGGTGTTTTTGGCTTTTCAAAGCCTCTTGTAGCTGTAAGATAAGAGTTGAGAGACAAAGGAAATCTCTGGAAACAGTATTTAGTCATTGTTTGAAGAAGATCCAATTGCTGTGTCCCCACATCTGTTTATTTCTGTAGAATACAAGCGAGATGTAACACACTGTCTGAAGTACAACTGTGAAAAGAGAAGGAGATTTCATAATTTAGTCATAATATATATGAAGTAATTGTATTAAGTCATCAGAAAGTTAAGTCTGTCCTGCTAAGTGGTAAACAAGGCTGCTGAAAGAAAATCCGAGCTGCTTGGGTCCTGCTCCTGTTGTAACCTACAGTTTGTTGGAAAACAGAAATGCAGACTGTAATACAGCAGCAGCTGGGGTTATGCCCATATTGATCTCCCTCTACTCCATCCTTGCTTTCCATCCCTCTTCACTTGATCCTTTTCTCTCACCAGAGGTTCTGCCTCTAGTTTAATGCAAGTTATACACAACTTCATTGAAAAAATTTGCACTAGAGACACTTGCAATTCATGCAGTCTGTGTGCAAGTTCGTCTGTTGTGTGTGAAGCGTTACTAGAAAATGTTGCTGCTAGGTTAGAAAACAACAACTTTGAATTGGGAACGCTGAGTGATCCCAGTTTGGCAGTGTGAACCATGCTAGAGCCTGGCTACACTGGTGTTAGGAGCTGTTCCAGCAGCCAAACAGATGAAGACCCTGGCTGAAGCTGGTTCTTTGTGTGAGTGAAGACTGGTAGGACTATGCCATTAGCAGATCGTGCTCAGGAAGAAGAAGAGTTAAGATTTTTTTTTTATCCAGAATCACAATGTAGAGCTTCCTGCATCCATCAGTTGAGTGGTTTCCTACAGCTGATGAGCGCTCGAGTGTTTCTGACCGCCCCAGGCAGCAGAAGGAAGGCAGCTGCTTCCAAACGCATGGGCAGACCTGGCGGGCATTCCTGTGGGTTGGACTGGGGATGGGTGTCACTCCATGAATTGTGCCATGTACCTCTCATCCTTCGGAGCTGCCAGGCATCATCTTCACCTCTGCTGTACTCCAGGAGTACTATGCCTGTAACGGGAAAATCTCTATTTTTCTTTTTTTTTTTTTTTTTTTAAATCCAGCCTCTGTCAGGCTTCCATATGATATTGTTTAATATTACAGCATTTTCCTTTATTCCATGGCATTTTCTATAAAGAAGTACCACTTCCATAATCTAAATGTAAGCAAAATCTTTCATTCGCCTCTACTACTTATAAAGTGGTATCATAGGTATCATTAATTTAGATAGATAACTCCTTTGGGATTTAGTTCATTAAAATTGTTTGAAGTAGTGATGGAACTCTAAGTCAGTGGTTTTGAGATGATTGTATCTTGGTAGGATTGGGTAGTGTAAACTAAGCACTTTCCACATCCAGGAGATGTGGTACCTTGCAAAAATAGGCCACTAATGCTGGGAGTATAAATTTAGCCAAAGCTTTCATCTCATGCTTTACATATAAATTAGTTATGGCCAAATTAAGTCAGTAGGAGACCTCTAATCTTTGATAGCTGTACAAACTTCAACATTTTGTCAATATTATTTTAATTGTAGATTCTTTTAAGTCTGACAGATTTGTGGTATCTAGTGCTGAAGTCGCATAAACTTGCTCCTGGCCTGCTGCCGCAGTATGCTAGTGTTAAATCTGCCCAAGAAAGACTGTCACTGCTGGAAACAGTTAATGGAAACTTTAAAATAGGCCTTTAATACTAGAGTAAGAAATAAGAGTAAGAAAATAAATGAGCCTCCAACAGACCTTGTAACAGAAGAGGGCAGGCTTTAATTAACAAGAGAAACTTGTACTTAATGATTATTGAAAATATGTGGTTGGTGGACATTTCTGATGAGGCAAACTTAACGTGGATTTGCAAAAGGATGTAACAGCAGAGTAAAACTGCAGTTTTGGACTGCAGGCACAGAACATAGAGCAAAGTGTAGAGTAGTTCTCTAATATCACTGAAGTGGGAGCTTTTTGGTTAATAATTATCACTGATTGACTGAAGGATGTTAAAATCAAAAAATGAAAGTAACAACAACAAAAAACTTGACGAGAGAGAAAAGCATTTAGAAGTTATCAGTGGGCTAGAAAAAGTGGTTTATGGAAATACTACAACATTAGACTTGTTTTAGCTCGGTTAGGGACAAGCGAGACTATTCAGGACATCGACTGCTGTGATGACAAGGAAAGGTCTGATGGTGTTAGAAGAGATTCCCTGCCACTTCCCCACCAGGGCCGCCGGCTAGTCACTGCTGCTGTCCCGAGGCTGTTCTGTACCTGGGAGCATGGGCAGCAACTGCTCTGCAAGGCTTTCCCGGCTTGGCAGTGGTTGGGGCACATGGCGTGCGGGTGCAGCAGGCTCACCCGCAGCCCCTTCGGCACCCATTCGGGACCAGAGTTGGTTCAGCTCACTGGGAGAATCATAACACGTAGGTCCAGCAGACAGCGAATTGGCACCTCACCGAAAAAAGTCCCTGTTCTGATGAGGGCTGTTGTGGATATATTGCGAGCCATATTCCAGCAGCATGGTTGCTCTTGAGAGGAGTGTCTTCATGAAACCAGCAATGTAGGCCAATTTCTAGATAGGGAAATTGGTCTGGTTTGAGTTTGCTACCAAATTACCACAGTGGATTGACTCTCCTAAGGCACCTGGTGCATTAGAGGAGTCTAGATTATATGCTTCAGTTGGGAAATGAAACCCTTTCAAGAATCTGAAATCAATTTCAGCATCGCCCATCTCTGCGGGTCATTGCTTGGGGACACTGGGTGGCAGTGACCCTTCTTAGAGCTGGGCTTTGCTCCACCAGCCCTTCTGGAGGTAAAAGACGACAGCTACCTAAAAGTTTATTGGCAGGCCTTGGAAGGGTTAAATGTTTTCTTTGTGGCAGTGAAGGACATGGAAAGCTGCCAAGCATTTAGATTTGAAAAGCAGCTGGAGTTTAGCTGCTCTTAGCAAGCAATTCAGTGCAGGAAGGGGGAGACTAATAATAATGTTACACAGTGCCATTCATAACACTGTCATTAAGTTTGGGTCAGCGTTTTCCATCCAGACTCCCACGCTTGGCTGGAGCCGAGGTGCAGAGCCCAGGCCCACCCGCCGCCCCGGCGCTGCAGGAGGACAAGCCCAGGTCTCCGAAGAAGTGCAGCTCGGAACGCACAGAGGGAGCAGGGTCCCCTCTTGTGCTCCTGGAGCTCAAAAATGGCTCAGTTTTATAGATGATGAGATCACTGTTTGGAAACAAGACCATTAACAGTGACTGACTTATTCCAGTTTTAAAATGGGTTATTTTGGATGGATTTAAAAAGTTGTCCTCAGATCTCAGAGATTTATCAGTGCCCCCAGCTTTTGATAACAAGGTTCATTCCAGTCCTCCCAGCTTCTTCTACACCATTGATCTGTTTGTTTCTGTGAAGACATGGCACCACTGCTGCTGCCTGTGTGGGCTTGCGCCAGTGCCAGACACCTTGTGTTTAGTGCCCAGTGGACTACAGGGCAAAGACCACCCCTTTGGGTGGGCAGCTAAAGCCTGGGGGTTGGGGGAAGGTGTGTTTATCCTCACCTGGGTTGTAAACTTGCAGTTGGAGAGCATCGCTAGAGCAGGGCTGGATTCTTATACAAGGAACTTAAACAAGAGTAAGCATATTGCTCGTCCCAGCCATGTGTGTGCAGGTCTTAACCCTCCCCGTGACAAAGAACGGGTTTGGAGAATGTGCTTTGGATTTGATTCTGGATTGGATCAAATGTTTGAACAGATAGTTAGCAAACAACAACACCTTAAGTAATAGGACATGTATTGTAGCAAGACTTAATGCTGATTAAGTAGTTACAAGAGATTTAAACGGCTCCAGGATATGCTGTAGTAACTGAGTTTCATCTTGGGTCTCTCTAATATTGTACAGAAAAGAAATCCATGACAGTGCATTTCTTTTTTCTCCAGTGTTGCAATAAACCCATCCTTAATGTCACAGCTTCACAAAGCTTTTTTTTTTTTTACTGGTTTGCAAAAAAAAAAAAATCAATAAATCTTGAGCTGAGTACGTGAGTAGGGTGGTGCCCCAGCATTAATCACAGATGTATGTATCCATAGTAAGATGCTTTGTCATGGGGTAGGTGTTTGGATAATGAGAGGACATTTAAAAAAAAAAAACACAGCCAAAAACCAGGCAATTGCACACATTTGCTACTGAAGTTTTGATGTAGTTGCATGTCTTCCATTAATGTTTCAGGGCTATTGGGAGCATTATGTATAAGTTATGATAAATAGCTAGTATGCTCTTTTCCCCACTTTCTGCAGGAGAATAAATGTGCTGAGTTGCACATGTTCTACCTCCTCTTCCCTGCCATCTCTAATTTTTGTTCCCTGGAGGATATTTGTCACGGAGTTCAACCTGACTGTGCTTGGGAACACTGGGCATGTCTCATGTGAATTAGAGCTCTTCAGATCTTGTCTCCTAGTCCAAAAAATAAAAAGTAAGACTGCAGCTTTAGCTAGGAAAGAGGAATCGGGTCAGACTTGCTCAGTGGCTCCAAATGCATAAAATGGGCATACACCTGGCCCAGGTGTAGGAAAACCTCGAAAGGGGTGAGGTGAGGAACTTTTTTAGTAAGTTCTTTTAGCATTAGTTGCAGAACAACCCCAGGTGCTAACACAGGTGTTCCCGGTGCTGTATTTGGGAGGCTTGTATCATGCTGCTGAGCTGTGCTAGGAGCTGCCTGCAGTGGCATTTGAGCATAGTTCGGATTTCTGTGAGCATGCTGGGACAAGTGCTGCACTGGTGGGCTTGGAGCTTCTCGCCTGCTTTTGACTGCAGTTGTCACTGCTGAGGTTTAGGATTGGTAGTTTTTTGTTGTTGTGTGGTTCCCCCCCAGTTCCCAGAGCAAAATAATATTTCAGAGAGGCACCTGGGAAGGGAGACTGACTGGAATATGAGTCATCTCTCTCGGGGGTTTTTTGGCTCAGTGATTTTTTTTCTGTATGAAATGCAATTAAAGCTTGACTTTGCTTTTGAAAACACACAAACTAAACACTATTTCTTCTGCTTCTTCTAAGTGACCACAGTGCTCCGCCTTCCTCCTTCCTTCCCTATTTGTATCTACCTCTGTCTACAGTCACACCAAGGCTTAGAAAGTCAAGCAGCTTTTCAGCAGATAGACCATGTCACGGCATGACTTGCAACAAAAGAGTGGAGAGGAGTCCAAGCTACAGTTTAGCATAATATCTACTTTATTTTTCTCCAGCGGGCTTGTGTGAACAAGACACCAAAAACACTTGCAATAAATTTTGGAAAATACTGTCTGACTGATGCAGACAGTGACTTTCTCTACTGGATGTGTGGTCTGTCTTTTGCAATATTTCTTTTGAATGCGTTTGTGTTGTAAAACACTTCTGAGAGCATGCTAATTTTTCTGTCACTTATGAGAACTGTTTTCTTAGTAATTTCACATGCAGTGTTTGGAGAAGAGGACACAGGTACTGGATACAATTAGAAAAAACAAAGATTTCTTTCCAAAGGACAGTCCATTTCTGTTGCATAGGGCCGGAGAGAGATATCTATGGCTCATAAACTGAATCGAAGTATAAAAGCTACGATAGTTACATTTGAGTAACTCAGTGACTGTTGTATGTCAGTGGGAATAGTTGAATGCTGAACAAATGTCACAAACACAAGTTCGAAATGGTAGTTGTTATATGTTTTTATATATATAGAAAACAGCTATGGGTATAGCTGTGCCTGGCTCTCAGCCTCCACTAGAGTTGTTTTTATTTCCTGGCATTCAATGTGTGGGATATGTGTGCGTATTGTGATATAGCCTGAATTTTATACAGGGGTTGTATGGGAAATAAAACTGCTTCTTTTCCCAAATTGAGGTTGCCTGAGCCATGGTACCTACAGGTGTTTTATTTATAAAGCTTTCCTCATACAAAGGAACATCTTATGCTGCACCAATACGTGTGCACACATGATAACATGGGTGCAGGTGTGACTGGAGGCAGTTTCTCCTGTGAATGAGGAAGCGGAGCCATGAGAGAAAACCATGGCATTTCTCCTTTGCATAAATAAATAAATAACTAAATAAATGTTTTAATACTATTTTATAGTTCTACTGTAAGAACAGAGTGGGCAAAATGGTAAAAACAAGGAGCTCTTGTAGCTCCCGCAACTGAGGAAGATGAGAGAGAGAAGGCCATCGTCAGGAGGTGCTGCTGGCCATGCGTGGTGGCTGGTCTGCCTCTCCACCCTGAAAGCATTTGCCCATTGCCAGGGATTGCAAACAGCCTTGTCACACAGGTGATCTTTATTGCAGTAGTGAAAGTACAGGTTTCCAAACCTTTTGTTCATATATAGTAAACAGTTGGATCTAATGGAACTTTTCTGTCTCTTTTTCTCCCAAATATTAGTGTTTTGTTTTATAACTATAATACAAAAAAAAAAAAATTTAAGAGCCCATAACTTGAGGACTAGGGGAAGATTATTTTTGGTTTCTTATGCAATCTTAATTTGACTCTGTTCTAGGAGTATTTTATATCCCAGCCCTTCATTACACAGTTACGTGGTGCTTTGCCACAGGACCCCAGTCCTCGCAAAGGAAACAGTTACCATCAGATGGGCAGCTGTGAATTTCACACACAACTTGCAACTGCTGGTCTTTGTAGCCTAAATAATGTAACTTCTTAGTTGTCTTAATGTCTCGTGATTGACTTGAAATTTTCTTTTTGCGCATAGAAAAGCTTTATGGTCCATATTTTGAGTTCTTAATTTCACCATTGGTACCTGGGGTAGGTGATGTAGCTTTGAGGATGGTTCTTCTGGAGTGACAGCTGTGAGTGTGAAGGCAGTGCTCAGAAGAACAGTGGCTGAAGTGCCTCCTTCAAAAAAATGCTGAAGGAGGTGCTAAGTTATGTAAATGAGGATTAGTCTTCCCAATTTTCATGTTGATGTTTAATAAATTGTCTAAGAGATGATGTTTTATGATTATTTTGGTGGGCTGGGCAGTGTTAGGTTAACGGTTGGACTTGATCTTAAGGGTCTTTTCCAACCTAAATGATTCTATGATTTTCTTCTCCCCACAGAAAGAGAATATGTATGTTGCCATCCTTTCTGACTGCACTGTATTTCTTCCAAAGAGTCTGCACCCTTTTTTGTGAATCCTTCCCATGAAGAACACAAGAGGGAATGATCATATCTAGAGTATTTATTGCATGAAGCATTAAATCTAATCCTAGAATTAGTAATAAATTTGGGAAAACTAAGTTTTGACTCTTGATGATGATAATGACATGTAAAACTAGGTGTGAGCATGTTTACTACAGCGGGGAACCCGAACTGACCCGTGACCTCATGGGCTGGTGGAGTTCAGGGTAGCAGAAACCATGCTAGTGACACAGCTTCTCTGGCAAGATCAGTCTCTGGCTGGTGACCTGGAGGTTGAACTCCGGTCAGGCTGTGCAGTGCCCAAAACAAAGGAGGGAATCAGCTACCTGAGATTTTTTTTTCCCTCAATTAATTTAATTCTCAGGGTCAAATTAGACATAACTTTATATGCTGGGGTGTACTAGAAAAGTAGGTGTTAAGGAGCAGGCTTTTGGCAGTGAAGAAAGACAGTAGTTGTGTTTTTGACATGCAGGCAAGGGCGAATTCAAACTGGTCCTGAGGAAATCCCTGCTATTTCTAGCACTGGTGCTGCTCGGAGGGGCCCCTTGCAGAACTCTTCTGAGGCAAAGCTGAGAGGAAGAAAACACTGAAGACAAGCTCTCTGGCAGCAAGAGCAGGGTGGTCTATGGCCTTTAGATCAGGCAAAATCACTTTCAGATCACAGTCTTTTCCTGGGCAGGATGGATCCGAGGCTTTTGCGTAGTGGGAATATTCTCTAGGTTAAGAAGTTGAGGGGTTTTGTCAGGTAGATGAACACTTAACGGGATTTTATGGCCATCAATTCCCCACACAGTGGTAATGATGTTTTAAAGTGCTATATGATTCGCTTTGGGTGGAGGTGTGACTTTTCATATAGCTGAGAGCCTAGCCTGGCATGCCCTTGTGTTCCAGCTCCCCCTTCTCCCCTGTGCTCAGGGGTTGCTCAGGGCAGAAGAGGAAGGAAGAAGCCACTAAGCCACTGAAGCAACAGGAGTCACAGAAAGGTTCAAACTCATCCATAGGTCAGCTCACCTTTTCTATAGACTTGAGGAATTGTAAAACACACCTATGAGAACATGTGCAATGTATGTGTGTCTGTCTTAAAATACATGAATACCACTTTCTGTATGGGTAATAGAAAAATCTGATCAAGGAAGGATGTAGTAGCTTCTGTTTCCTGCAGAAAAAATCCTGCCATTTGGTCAGTTATATGAGATAGCATGGCACCCGATTTAACCTTGCAGCTTGCAAGCATGCACGTTTATTTGACAAGAAAATGCTAAGAGCAAACTGAATGTACAACTTGCTAAACAGCCAATAAATCTAGGTTATATCTTCCTTCCCCGGTCAGGAAACAAGGGAGCTATTTTTAAATCTGGCCTTCCTGTACACATTGAAATAGAGTAATTTTTATTGTGCTAGACAGAGCATGACAATACTTTCACATTAAATAATGAGCTCTTACTGTTGCTCTGAATTAAACGGGCAGGATTGGACAGAAACCATTCTTTCTCCAAAAAAGACCGGTTCCAGTGATTTCTCCAGGCATTGACCTCTGCAAAGATTAGATCATCCAGGGAGGAAGAAGAGCAAAGCAACCTGAATGGTGGGGAGAGAAGCCAGTAGCTTTGTGGGAGGTCTTCCATTGCATTTCATTTACTCGGGAATGGGGAAAATTACAGATAAGATCTCCTAATTTGTATTAAACGGTTTGATGCAAGAGCCTTTTGCAATCCTAACTGTTAAACAGTTTGGATTATCTGGCTAGAGGCTCTTTCTGCTGAAGGCAAGAGGTCTTCATTGCAGTTGTTAAGGGGAAGTTACGATGTGAATTCATGTCAGCCTGGAGCCTTCAGCTACCTGTGGCGCATCTTTCCCTGTGGCCCTGGGTTTGTGCAAAGATAGAGCCAACACTTGCTTGGGTATGAAATATGGGATGTAGTAACTTTTCATTTGCATGGTTGTACTGTAGCGTCTGGTTTCAGCAATTAATGTTTATTTCAGCTTCTCAGTGTGCTGGGAAGTAGTGCTCTTCTCTTCATTGCTAAAAATAAGCAGACAAGTTTATATAGTCTAATCTCTCCCTGACATGTGAGGGAGCTATAATTTAAATTTATTGGTCTTAACAGTTGCAAGTGATTCTGTGTTTGTGTTCAGAACGTGCCAGATTCAAGTCTTGGCATATGCTCCTGCAGCAAATGTTTCCTTTATCTCTTAGCTTTCTGTAGGTGCCTGTTTATACCTGTTGTATACTTCTGTGTATTCCTGCTGTACACTCACAAGAGGACCGAGACCGTATTTTATTCTTTGCTGACATTCTTGTTTCTAACCAGAAGTGGAGAACACTAAGGGAATCTGAGTTTGAATACCAGAAGATGAAGCTTTCTTGGCTAGGCTGTGGGATAGATGAAAACAGAAATAAGATACCATAACCTAACTAGCTGAATTGCTAGGCTGCCTCTTTCATGAGCTCGCGCTTGTTTTGAGCTGATTTAGAACTGTTTGGAAAACCATCCTGTCACTTCACAGGTATGGCTGCTAAAATATCTGGATACTATTTTTATAGGCAACTATATTGCCTATTTGCCTGTCTCTGAAGATATTTCTACTAATGCTTTAGAACATATTTCTCACTTTGTTTTAATTAAGTATTTTAAAGATGTGGCTTGAAGGAAAATAATGTTGGAAAAACTAGAGGTAAGTTGCAGTGAGCCATTCACATAGCTGGATATGTGCTAGCTCAATTTATTTAAGTGTCTGTATATTCATGAAAGATCTAAAGATCATACTACACCAATATATTGATTTTTACTTCTTATCTATCCCGAAACAATAATGGTGATTTTTTTTTTTTTTTTTTAAGTCTTTCTTTAAGGTCTTGCATAAGTCTTGGGGATGAGCAAAGCAGTCTTTTTTTTTTTTTTTTTTTTTTTTTTATTTCTTTCTTTAAGGTCTTGCATAAGTCTTGGGGATGAGGGGAGGGCACATTTTATAAGTCAACCACAGGTGCTATTTCTTTCTACCTGGGATCTTGGATTTCATTTGAGCTTTAACTTGGTGTCTCTCTCCAAAAGGATTCATTAGAACATATTTCCAAATTATTGCACTGGGCATAAAGAAAATGGCATAAAGAAGAGGTCTGTTGAAAAGCAGCAGCAAATACATGTCCAAACAAGAACATCTGGAGTCATCTGAATTGGTCTTTCTCTTGTGAAAAGGCCCTTCTTGTTTAAGTGTGTTAGCAGATTCAGGCATTGAATTCTGGTCTGGAAAACTTTTGACTGTTGCTTACAGCCAGTGAGACAACATAGGTGTGAATGGTGCTTTCCCTGCTTGCTCATTAACTTTTCTTTGAGTCAAGGGTGAGAATTTGTAAGCGAAGCAAGAAAACAAAATCTAATTATTGTGTAAATGATTTGGTTTTCTGTAATTTCATTGGGGGGGGAGAGTTTCTGTTTTAATAGAATCTAACTGATTAGTGCACATAAGGAAAGATAAAATTTTGAAATTTAATTGTAGCTGACCAGATTACCATCATTTTGGGGTTGGTTTGTTTTTTCCAGGTCAATCAGAACGTGGAGATCCAAAGGGCCCGTCTACGAGATGATATTAAGGAATATAAATTCCGAGAAGCGCGTTTGCTGCAAGACTACACTGAGCTCGAAGAGGAAAACATCTGTCTCCAGAAACAAGTGTCTGTCCTGAAGCAAAATCAGGCAAGTTTTTCAAAACAGTGAGCATTGCTTTGGTAGCACCAGTTAATTCCTGTGTTACAGCATGGCTCTGTCTCGTTTGAACATCCAACCACTTTTTTTTCTATCTTTGTACTGCTTTTAAGACTATAAGCTCTGTCTTTTAGTACCAAGAATTGTCCCAAAATGTTTAAGTCCTTTGTGACTCTGTTTATACACAGTCATAAGACTTTATTGCTTCTACTTTGACCTCCAAGTCCTTCCATTGCCTTCTCTCTCTGATGGAAGTGAAGTCTCTACCAGTCTGCTTTATTACTTGGTTTAGTCTTTTTGCTACACTAGTTTTTCAATGTCTCTTTGCAATACCCTCCATCCACCCATCCTCTTCTACAGTACCTGTAACTGGGTCTATTTCTGAACATATGTTTTTATTGCTACTTAGTGCTTACACTATCTCTCCAGTTTTGTACTCCTCCTCTCTTCTAGCTATTTTCATTAAACATGGACTACTGTTATAGTTGCTCTATACTGTCAGACCTGTGTGACTGCTCATCTGAAAAGTCACATTTAATTGCACAGTTCCAGCTATTTTCAGAATTTTAGAAAACTGCATTTTTGGAACAACTCAAGGATTTCCCCGAGGTATCACTTGCGGAGGTAATTAGATTAGATGTGGTCTTTGGCACGGTTCACTTATCTTCATCTATCAGTTGGGGAGTTGCTATTTTTATTCTTCAGGTACCTGTCAGTCTCATTGTATAAATAAAACTCAAGGTTCAGTTGAGAAAATGGTATAATATTCCTGAAATAAAAGCCCTTGAAGAAAACAGTAGTGTTAACACCATCTGTTGTAGTGAGCACATAGCAAAAGCTTATTAGGATTTGCTTCAGATCTCCTTCGGTGTTCTGAATGAAAGCTACCCTACCAAGTGAGGTATTTGGGATATTGAATGTATTTCATTTATCTCCAAGTGAAACTCCATGTCAGTGTTTATCACTTTGGTCTCACTGATGTGCCCAAAAGGGGGTTCCAGGTTGGACCTGTTCTCACCTGAATATATTTGGTCTAGTTACGCTGGTTTGGGTGCCCTGTCATCATGCGGTAGGGATGAAGGGGCTATTACGCTCTAGATGCAGACTGGAAGAGATAGTGATCTGGTAAAATCCAACCTATGTAGTTCGTTACTTTTGTTTTCTACCTTTTTTTTTTTGTCTCATTCATTGTATTCAGAGGAGCAAGTGAAAGTTCCCAGCTCCATGTTCACATTCTAAAATAACAATATTCAAGAATGCTGTCATTCTGGGCTAAGCCAAGTTTAACCTCAGATGCTATCTTGTCAGTTGCTAGTAATTATTGACTACTGTGTTTGTATTCTGGAACCTTTGAAAATAGACTGCAATCTTAAATATTTGAGCGTGGTGGATTTATATAGAACCAAGAGCTAATTCTTTTCATGGCAATGGATTATTTCATTTTCTACCTTGTCCTAATCCTACTTGATGAATTTTATTAAGCTTTAATTATCTCACTGACATAACTAGAAGAAACCATCAAGTTTTCCCAGGCTTAACTTGCAAAACTGAATTAACATGATTGGTTCCTGGTTTTTAAATCGGGCGTGGTTCAGCACTACCAGATTGGTGTATGTTGGCGTCTAAAATTCCTTTAGCAGTTGGCAAAAATCAATAGAGACATGTATTATGTGCTATGTTTTCCTTTCTTTCGAGATAAGGAAAAGGTATTCTTTAAGGTCGTCCCCCCCGCCCCCCTTCAAAATTCTACACTGATGGTTGGTGTTCATAATTTCAGTGCAAGAGTGGTTTAAAAAAAGCAAGCAATTTTACCTGTAAAAACTTACAGCATGCCATCAAATTTCATGTAGCAGCACTGTGAGCTTGAAGTGTAGAGTCTGAATTGTAGCACTCTCAAGATGTGCTGACATGATGATGACAGAAATGATAAAACATTTTATTTTGAATGTGTAAAAGCAGAGTTTGATTGCTAGGTGCATCCCAACCCAGCTTTGCGATGCTGGGTTTTGGAAATGTTGAGCTTGAATTTGTGGGGAGGTTGGCCAGGGAATTTGTTATTCAAATAGAGAAAGAGTTTGTATAATGTGCTAGGAAAGTCTGTTTAGTGATGCCTCTGTATCACACGCTGTATCTCCCAGCTGTCTTAATTAAGCTGGAATAGATCAGCTCATTCAACGGTTTGCTTAGAAATTTTATTCCGTGGTCTCTGTGAAGGTAAATTATGTAAGCAGTGTTTACAGTCATAGTGTCAAAACTAGATTCCAGAACTGAAAAAATTATTCTATTCTTACCGTATTTAGTGAAATCAAACATTCAAAACTAAAATTACTTGGTGCCTTGCAGGCAGACATTTTCATTAGGGTTTTTTTTCCCCCTCCATTTGTATATCTCCAGGTGGAGTTTGAAGGCCTGAAACATGAAATCAAAAGGCTCGAAGAGGAAACAGAATTTCTCAACAGCCAGCTAGAAGATGCCATACGGCTGAAGGAGATCTCCGAACGCCAGCTTGAGGAGGCCTTAGAGACGCTGAAGACAGAGCGGGAGCAGAAGAACAATCTTCGTAAGGAGCTCTCGCACTACATGAACATCAATGACTCCATGTACAACAGCCACCTGAACATCTCTTTGGATGGACTAAAGTTCAGTGATGAAGCCACAGAGCCCAATAATGATGAAATCATGAATGGATTTGAACAAAACTGCATCAGCAAACTCAGCAATGGCAAGAATAGTACATCGACGCCCAAGAAAAATGAAAGCTTCCCTCCAGCCCCAAGTCTGGTTTCAGATCTTTTGAGTGAATTAAACATTTCTGAAATCCAGAAGCTGAAACAACAGCTTGTACAGGTAAATGGGTTTCCTAAACAACTGTGTACTTCCAAATAGCTGCTAGAGTTTATTGGGGTTGTAATTTCAGTCTTTTAAATATCTCACGTGGCCACCATACAGTATGAACTATATTTGTAAAGGCTCTGATTGATTTAGAATTTGAGGATGTTAAATGTTTGTCAGCGGAAAACCATAGGTTTTTTTGTTTGTTTTTTTTTAATGCAAACAAGCTAGTAGTCATATTCTATGTTTGGAGGAAAGTTGTAATGCATCTTCTGTGCAGTACGTGTCACTAGTGAGAAACATGGTATTTTGTTCAAAAATTGATAGTTACTCCAGTCTTCTTCATGAAAAGGAGTTTTGTACACCGTAACTATTTTCTGTAATTAGTTCAAAGAACTTGAAGTTTTAATCAGTACCAAGCATTTCTGTGTTATATTAGTGCTCTTGGGAGGTTGGAGAGTTTGAAACAAGGTACATATGCGTTGCCTAGAAATGTTTTAAAGTTATTTTGTCAAGCATTTTTGAAGTGTTCTATAAGAAAAAGCTGTTGTGGAAAAAATTGCTGGATTTTTTTCAAAATGACAACTTTCAGATGAGAAAGTTTAAGTTTCAGTATTTCTGAATCTTTCATGAAGCTCCAAGCTTCCACCATAGACTAGCTGCATGTTTTCTAATATTTACTTGATAATTTGCAAGATAACATAAACTTTAGCTTAGCTTCAGCTGAAAGGATGTTTTCACAATGAGACCATCAGCTGTGGAAGAAACGTAAAAAAAAAAAGTGCATTTTGAAGTGGAAATGAGAAAGAATTGGCAAGGAACGCTGTGCTTGAGATAGTTTTAGAATAAATTAAATAGCCTTTTCCATAATGTGCAAGTGATCGGATTTCTCTAACCGTACGGACCTTGACTAAGTTGCTGTCTCTTATAATAAAACCATTTAAGTGATACAGTTCCCGTTACATAGATGTCTGTGTTCATGCATTTCAGATGGAAAGAGAAAAGGTGAACTTGTTAACAACGCTACAGGAATCTCAGAAACAGCTGGAAAATACACGGGGGGCCCTCTCAGAGCAGCATGAGAAAGTTGGCAGACTCACAGAAAACCTGAACGCAATGAAGAAGCTCCAGGTCAGCAAGGAACGTCAGTCTGCCCTTGACAATGAGAAGGACCGAGACAGCCATGAAGATGGAGACTATTATGAAGTTGACATCAATGGGCCAGAGATTCTGGAGTGCAAGTACAAAGTGGCTGTGGCAGAGATTACTGACCTAAAAGAAGAGCTTAAAAATCTTAAGGCCAAATACAAAGAATGTGAGTCTAAGTATGAGGAAGAGAAGAGCAGATATGAGACTGAGAGCCAAGCTCTCACTGAAAAGATCACCTCACTAGAAAAATCCAGTAGGCATGATAGAGAACAGGTGGCCAGACTGGAGAAGGAGCTGAAGAAAGTCAGCGATGTTGCTGGAGAAACACAGGGCAGCCTCAGTGTGGCCCAAGATGAACTAGTCACCTTCAGTGAAGAACTGGCCAATTTATACCACCATGTCTGCATGTGCAACAATGAAACTCCAAACAGAGTGATGCTGGATTACTACAAAGAAGGTAAAGGCGGACGCAGTAGTCCAGAGACCAAGGGAAGAAGGTCTCCCATTCTTCTTTCTAAAGGGCTGTTAACTATAGAGCTAGGAAAGGCAGAGAATGGAAGTGGTGACAGCAGCCCATCTCCAGTGTCATCTCTGCCATCTCCTGTGTCGGATCCTCGGAAGGAACCAATGAACATTTACAACTTGATCGCTATAATCCGGGATCAGATCAAACACCTGCAAGCTGCTGTGGACAGAACAACTGAGTTGTCCAGGCAGCGTGTTGCCACTCAAGAACTTGGGCCAGTGGTGGACAAAGACAAGGAAGCTCTCATGGAAGAAATCCTGAAGCTGAAGTCCTTGCTGAGCACCAAGAGAGAACAGATAGCAACTCTGAGAACTGTGCTGAAGGCCAACAAACAGGTAACCAGGTCTTACAGATGTGAAGGTTATAGTGTCAGGGAATTAGGTCATAAACACAAGAGAATTCATCTCTGAGGTCATACTGCCATACCTTCAACTCAGTGGGGCTTTTGTTGCTGGTATTTGTTTGGTAGAAGGCTGAGGCAGGCTGTTTCATTAGAGGCACACAGCTGTCTTACTGTAAAGCTGAGCACTGACTCTTGCTTGTCACATACTCATGAGACATTTTATTAAGCTTAAGGTAGCCTCAATCTACTGCCTGTCTGAATTATATCAGATTATATTTAATGTAAGACACCTAAAATGAAGAGGTAAATCTTATTTTCTACTTGAAAGAATTCTAAGTAGTTACACTTAAAAGAGTTGTTAAACTTATGTACTCTTCTCTCTCAAATTTCAAAATAAAAGAAAGCCTTTCAAGATGAGGATGTGATAGAAGAACATGGTCAAAATAACAGGGGTGAAAGGTAAAGCTAGTCTTTGGGGATTGGGCTGTGTCATTTGATACATATTAGCAGTGCAGTAGATGAAAATAACTGCCATTAAGAAACATATTAGCAGTGCAGTAAAAAAAAACCCCTGCCATTAAGACACCATGTGACATTCTTCATTGTCTCCTCTAACGTTAAAGTAATGCACATTGAAGTTGTCAAAAAAAAATAGTAAAGTGTTGTTTAAGAAGTATATACATACTTTCAGTTTTCTTTTGCGTATTTTAATAAAGGTGTCCCAAAATATAAGATAGACAAAATGCTCTAAGGGTTAGAGAACTGTGCAAGTGATTGATGAATGCGTTTAAATATGGAGATACTAAATAGACTTTCTTTGTTCTTTGTGTTGAAGTATGTAAAGTTTAATTTCTTTTAGTAGTTGGGGATAGGGGTCACTAAACGTATATTCTGTAACTTCCTAGATGCTGCTGCGTGGTTAATGGGAGTAGGAGACCCATATGTCGTTTCCAGTGTTCAAAAATGAAATTTTATTTAATCTGTACAAGAAAAGTTGACCAGAAGTTTAACATTCCAGTGCAAAGTAAATGTTTCATTATGTGAATAGTGATTAGGAATCTCTTAGCCAGCCACTTTGTGAAGAGTTTCATTAACTCTAGTACATTTCTGTTCTTCTTGGTAAACAATAGACTGCAGAGGTAGCCCTTGCCAACTTAAAAAGCAAGTATGAAAATGAGAAAGCTATGGTTACGGAGACAATGATGAAGCTGCGAAATGAGCTGAAGGCTTTGAAAGAAGACGCTGCTACCTTCTCTTCCCTGAGAGCAATGTTTGCTACAAGGTAAAGAACATATGAACTCTGCAAAATGTCATTCCTTGCTTGTTTGGGGGAAGAGCTGAACATCCTGCCCACCTACCCGTGCAGAGAGTGGCGGGGTGGGGTGCCTTTTTCCAAGTTCGTTGCTTACAGTGTTTGTCTGCGATATGTTCCTATTGATGAGGAAAATGCCAGGGATATAGTATGTTGCTACAAAACAAGAAGTTGTTGTGGTGGTATTTATTTAATTTGGGTGCGAGATTATCCCTGGTTCTTGAAGCCATTAACTCTGAGAAGGAGTGACATTTAACAATGGAAAATGAGCGTTTATGAACGTCATTCTGCTTGACCTGTAATGATCCAGAAAAAAGTAAAGATGTTGCAAACATCTTCCTATTCTTAGGTTGTCCATCCTGCAGTTGGCATCTCTGTCATTTCATTTACCTGCGTGAGCTGATTTGGGTTGCATATGTCTTTGGACTTGCTTCTGCTTCTTAGTTGTGCTTTGTGGTGTTAACAGACAAAAAACACCTGCTGACACGTCACCTGCTGTAGAAGTGATAAATGCTATTTTGATCTGCATGTTGCTTACTGCTACTGTTATTGATTTCTTCAAGTCTACGTGTTTCTTTTGGGGAATGTTGAGGCAACAACATCATGCTACAAAATCCAGATCTGCTTCACAGCTGAGGAATGTTCAGTTGGCTCCTGTGCGGAGATGATCCTGGAAAACAGGAAAAGAAAAAGCTTTATCTAAAAGTTGCCAGTCCCAGCTTGGTGGGATTCACAGGCATATCCCTGGCAATGTTCATTTGCCTGCGTATTCCATGCATTGTCTAAAGAAGATGGAGAAGAGAGACTGTAAAGGGTGCTGTTTAATGTAACCTAGACACTTGCTTTTAAGCTAACCCAAGGGGATGGGAGAGTCTGTATGTGCTGTCTGCTGCTTCATTCTCTGCCTTCTCTGGACACTTTAAAAACCAACCAAACAAACAAAAACCCACAACCGAAAAGGTTTTCTTTCTGTCATCTGCTAAAAAGTACCATAGTAAGGAATCATGAGGGTGCTTATGAGGATTCCTGAGGCTTTTCTGTATGGTCTTTTGTGGGGGTGGTTCTGCAGCAGCTGTCATGTTTCTTGAGTAATCTTAGGCTTCCTGGTGATTCAGCCTTTCTCAGCAGTATCTATGCATGTGGGTAAGCATGGAAAGGAGAAATGGATACCCAGGAATGCTAAAGGTTGAATTGTGGCAGCTCATTATGCTAGAGAAAGGAATGCCCTGTACAGGCTGGATTTGCTGTACTTTCTTTCCACTCTCTCTCCTTTTTTGGCATGTAATTAATATGCAGAAATTGCAATCTCTTTGTTAGTTGTAGATCAGCTTGAAGCTGAGAGGAAAGAGAAAAAGCATACTGTTAACTTTCAGTTATTTTTCCTAGATGCAGAAAGCTAGCTGTCTAAATTACATATAACTGCAGTATGTTCTCCCTACATGTCAATTTTTCTGCCCTAGTGAGAGAGTGACTGTGAACTGGTTTGGAGAGGAAGAATTGTAAATGCCAGAGGGGTAGTTCTCTCTCTGCCTTTCTCTTGGTGTATTATCTAGAGGTCAATCTTGTCCTTTTACTGGGAAGACAATAATGAAGATTCCTTGGCATGGGGAAACTGGAAGCAGAATAAAAGTTTTTCTGAAAGCAGCAGGCTTAAGAACTCTATCCTGGAGCTCTCACGGGGAGTTGTGGGTGATGAGAGGCAGGAGCGAGATCTGTTCGGGGATGGACAACAGACTCCCCTGCCTAAATGAACAATTATAATTTCTGAATTTATGCTTTACTGAGTAACTGTAGTGAAAAAAATAAGGGGCCAAGAGCAAAGGAGGACTCAAAGCTGAGGATGGAGTGAGTGGAGATGTGGTCCGCTGAGCCTTTTGTCTTGTGAGCACTTGCATTCCTGATCATTGCATGGCAGATAAGCAGCTGGGCCTTGTATTTTGCATCTAGCCTGAGATAGTGCAGTTGCACAGAGCATGAAGAATTGCTTCTTTCTCCCAGCGTGCCTGGTGTTTCAGATGCCTCAATAGCTTTCAAGACCTATTACTGCAGGTAGAGTGCTATCCCCCCTTCCCTGTCTGATCTCTGGTCAGAGAGGATTAGCAGCTTGGTGGTTGGCTGAGTGCATTCTTCTGTCAGTGGTTGTTTCATCTAAGTCTCTGTTTCAGGTAAGGTAGGTTTGGAAGGGGTGTTCCTAGGTGCTTTGGTGAAGATAACCTCAAAAACTGTTTTGGAGTCTGATTTTCAGGTGTGTTTCAAATATCAGAAGTATGTAACAGCCCAATTTGTCTTCACCGTCGCAAACAACCTGCTAATGGAGCATCTCTTAACAGTCTACAGTAAGTCGTGGTTCTCTGACCAAGAGGTTTGTATCAGCAGAGACTAATAACAAGTGATGGGGCCTTTACCCCACCATGTTTGTTTCGGTGTTGCGTTTGAGTGTGGGATGAAGCAGACTGCTGCACAGAGATCCGTATTTTCCACAGGAAACCACCCATTTTGTAGGATTCAAGAGAGCTGTAACAATACATGAGAGTTGAAGGCTGGGCATGAATATAGTAACTGACCTAATTTCCTTTTTAAAGTAGGTTAATCCCACTAATTTGACAATACTACCAGCTATTTTTAATAAGTAATGAAAATACAATAAGACCTCAGCCTAGAGACAAAGGAAGGCTTGCAAAACACAGATTAACAGCTTCCAGCACTGAGGGACTGCTGCAGCACTGTATGCCTAAAATTAAGCTGTCGTACAAAGGAATAAATCAAGATATGCATAATGTACTATAGACGTACATGCAGTAGCTGTCCTGTTAAAGTCCAGGTTTGTTAATCAACACACATATCCCTGTTGTGTGTACAAACACTGAAAGCACTGGAAGCCAGATTAAAATCTGCCCTGTAGAGCTGAAAATGGAATTTATCTGCTTAAGTAGACTGTAATAGCTATTTATGTATCACTGTATTACAACCAAACATTTTGATGTTTCATTAGTAAACTCTCTCTTCACCAGGAAAAAAAAGGATGCAATCACTTCTCCATTTAAAATCCGAAGGGAAACTGATCATCTTTTTGTTTTACTTTGTCAAGTAGGTTTGTACTTGCTAACAGGCAGCTTGGGTGCTGCGAAATGTAAATAAACAAAGCCTGACGATGATGCAGCAAACGTTCATTAGGGTGCAGCCTTCAGCTTTATTACAAGATGTGAAGTGGTACTTCTTTCTCTTTATGGATACCATCTGGCTCCTGTACTTTACCTGTTTTCTGGAGCAGCTGTTTGAAAGAATATTTCCCAAAATAATCTTTCTCAAAATTCATCATACAAAATGCACTACTGTGGTTACTGTTTTGAGGGGGTTATGAATGTCTTTACTTAGGAATTTAAAACAGAATAGCTTGTATTCACATGATGAGATTGAACATTGTAAAGAAAGCCGTCACTTTTACAGTACACTTGCGACATTGAACTACAATGATATCTGGAGTGGGTATGTTCTGTATTTTAAAGAATAAATCCTTGCAAATCGACAAAAGAAAATATGGCTTCACACAAAGCACTCATGTTAGAATTTTTGCCTTAGACAGTATAAATTAATAACTAGTTTGTTTTCAAATAAAATATTCAATGGAAATTTCAAAAAGGCATAGTAAGTCTTTAAAATGCAGTGTTTACTCTCAGAGTTTGTACTGTCTCTGAGTTTTAACTGCATCTCTGTAACAAAAAAGTACAAAGAGCACATATTTGCAGTTAACTAATTTCACTCAGGTCTTTGTTCAAGTATATATGAATCGAAGGGCTACTTTCAAAGGGTTTGTTGAGTATTTATTGAGTTTAATGTGACCAATGCCCTATGTTAACAGCACCAAGTAAGGAAAAAGCAGTGAGTGAGAACAGGAGTTCCCAGACGAGAGGTAGATACTGCTGGTGGTATTCAGGTCACTTCAAAGTGGCGCATAGGGAGCACAGAGCCAGGAGCTGCTGCTGTTTTTTCCTGGCAAAAATATTTAACCTCCAAAAATATTTTATGGTAGGCTTAATTTTTTATTTTTTAACTCTCATTTAGTAGGTTAAGAAAATTGAAAGATTTTATACAGAACAATAGAAATCCCTATTTAAGTGGGGGGGGGTAGTAGCAAATTTGAGATAAATGAATTCGTCTTCCTCTAAAATATTGTCAAGAAAGACTGATTCCTTTCTTTGCTAGACAAAGGGCTTCTCCCAAGTGTTGTGAGGGAACTTGAAGTGAATATGTCCTGTTTTCTAATGATTTGGGGTGAGAGTGAAGCACGGTTTCCTAGTCTTGTAGGTCAAGAGATGTTTCTAGATTGCCTGTAAGCAATTTGTCATTCAAACTTGCAAGCACATTAGAGCTCAGGTTTCTTAAAAGTGATTACGGGGGAAAAAACACTGTGTCAAAACATGAGAAAAATCCAGCTTGCAATTTAAGCTTGAGGCTTGTTTAGCTTAACTTTTCAGTAAGAAAGGAGGGGGTGAGAAGGCTGTAAGTTTTTGCTAGTTGTTTGGAGAACACCTCTGAATGTGCTATTTCCAGAGTACGCTGCATGTGATAGTGAAGCACAGGTACACGGATTCATCAACCAGCAATTCAGGTTAAAGTCCTTAAAGGATGGTTAGATGACAAGCAGGAGGCCAGTATGGCCATCACTTCATGGCTAAGAAAAGAATGCACTGAGAAAAGCTCGTCATGGATTGGACAAGAAGAGAGTTTAAACACAATTTTGCATTTTAAAAAGCAAAGGTTTTTTTATTTTGTTATGCTAGTCTTTTCCTTGAGTTTGACTTGCTGGAATTTGAGTAAGCATCCTTCCAAAAATTCTACTAAATATAGAAAATGGCAGAAACCATACACAATGAAAGTACAACATGGTTTTTTCCCTTTCTCTTCCCTGTGTTATTTTTCTACTGTTTTTCTGTCTTTTGATATAGCCTGCCAGTTTCTTGTCACTTTGACATGCATGTGAAGTACTACGTGCACTGATGGGAGGACACCATAATCTCTTCTCTCTAGAAGTACCTCCTCTGTGACAGGTTACAGCCAAACTCTTGCGGTGGATGGAGTAAAGCAGGCTAAAAACAGCCAAGCTGGCTCCTCACTGGCTTATTTGCTCAGGGTCAGGCAACAAAACCAAACAATTATATGAAGTTGCATTTGTCCTAATAAACCCTGACAGACTTAAACTGGCTCTGAGAAGTGACTTAGGATCCATCTTCACTCCTCTGATTAAAGACACGGGTTTCTCAACTTTGCTGCTCATGTATTTTCGGTTTCTTTTCCAGAGCCTCAGAACAAGCAAGGATAGTAAGAGAACAGACATTTCTCATCCCTCTAAAATACAGAACAGTAATTAAGAAATCTAGCAGAAGTAGAAGGCTTTGAAAAGCAGAAAACAAATATGCCTAGATGTAAATAATGGCTATCCCCATGTTCCAGTGTTTCATAAACTGTAAATAAAGGGAGAGACAAACTCTGCAACAAGTCAGCAAGGGGACGAGTGGCAAGTGTTAGAACATACTGGAAAGACTGACGGCATGTAACGAGATTAAAATTACAAGATCGTGCTTGTGATAAAGAAACAAAACCATGATTACACACAAGAAACTAGCAGCCAACTGTTGTTCATTAATGGAGAAAAGGTGTTTCAAATGAATACGTATGTCAGTTCAGAATCATACAAGCTCTGTCAGTTTTCCAAGTATCCAAAGCATTTGGGAAAATATTCTTGTGTTCGTGGACATCAAAGGCCTGCAGAATATAAAGGAGTTTAAATTCATGCAGAGAACAGCGCAGTCCTTACGGATTGAGAATTATAGCTAAAGGGTCTTCATACTGGACTCCACACAGTAGAAGTATTCAACTTCTCTAAAAATATCCCATGAGATAAATGCTCAGAGGAGCCAGACGCAGAAAATGTGACTCTGAAAATTTTCAGAATGGGATTCCCAGACGGGAGTAACAGCATTTGCCTCCTATTCCTGGTGCTAGATCTGGAGGTGATGAATGATGTCTGGAGAGAAAAATGTCTGGGCCGCCAGCACCCACGAGAAAGTAAGGAGACATCCAGGCAGGACAAAGGCATTTGACTGTCTTATAGGCATGCTACAAAAAGACAGGAGCGATGTCTTCGGCCTAGTCGTATTTATAACACTGATACGCCTGCTCTAGACTTTAAATATGTCTGTCAATTAAACTGCCTGCTACAAGTAATGCTGTATAGGTTGAGACACAACCTTGGTGAAGGTGCCCCTTGTAGATAGACCCTGGAGCTGGGTTGCAACAATGAGTTTGCAGCCTTCTCCCAGATATTTCTTGAAGTAGCTGTGTCCACACCACTAATTCCTGTGTGCCTTGGTGCTTTGTTTGACTGCCTACTGTTAAGGAGAGTAAAACACAGGAGGTGTTCCTGTGATATAATAGTGCTGCCGTAGAAATATTCAGAGTAAAGACAGTGCCGGCTCTTGTTATGTAGCTTGTCTGCCCTTTTGTTTTTAATCAAAATGGAAAGTGCGTTACTTCAAAATACCTTATATGGGAGACTACTGCAGCAGCAGTTATTTGTATCCATAGTCTTTTGGATAGGCAAGTCTTGGTTTCATTTGGATATTAATAGGAAGTGTCAGTGCTCATAGTCTGTAAAAAAACAAAACATGTACACAGCTTCAGTGGTATAGGGTAAGAGGGATGGAGGGTCCGGGATTAGATCCTCCACCCCTTGCTACCCCCTTCGGTGAAGATCGGAAAAAATCTGTGCAATAGCTTTAAAATTACTTCTAATCTAGTGGCATAGGATTGTTAATTCAGCCTTTAAATATAAAAAAGAAAGGAGTTTTTTATTTTGAATTCTAGGAGGAGGGAATTTGCCATAGAAGTTTATGATCTCTCCTTGAGAGTTTTTATCGGTGGAAATTTAGAAGAGCTGTGGTGTCCAGCAATGTGGGTCTGATTGTTCCCTCTCAGTGCAGGAGATAATTCTTCCCATATGTTTCAAACTACAAGAGAGATTTGTGGTCTGATTACTTTCTTTAATAGCTCTTACTAATGGACATTGATTACACATAGCTGATTATAAACATTCTGGAAAACTATAGCTGGTTATAAACTATTCTCTGTTCTTAGTGAAAATCACAATGACTTATACAAATAAAGGCCACAGCATTTATTCCTTTCAAATATACAACTCAGATGAGTTTTCAGTGCAAGGTATTGAGGAAGTAATTACAAATTACCAATTGGCTAAGGTTTCCCTAGATACTCCTTTGAACTTGCTTATCTATAATCCTAAACCGCCTAAATCTGGGCTGTTCTTTCTTCTGCCTTCTTCAGGATTTGTGCTTTATTTTGTTCTTCGGGGATTCTTGAAGAACATGTTACTGGAGTTTGGATCAGCACAGTTTCCAGCTGTGCAAACCAAGGCAAGAGACAGACTTAGTATACTTCCTAAAAATGTCTAGAAGATGCTGACCTAGCAGAGAGCCTTGGTCCTGCAGTCAGGTCTGTATGAGTTCTGGTGCAGCTGCACTTAGGTGAGTTTTCCACGTGCACTAGCCCACCTGGAGCGTGCTTACGTGGGGTTAAGCTTTTTAATACTTCTGCTTCAACAACTTTTTAAAAAACAAATGTATTTGGCTTTATGGATATGCAAAACTATCCAGTGTGGGTTCCTTCAGAGGAGACCAGCTCAGGCAGATTGGGTGAGGTAATAGTTACGATCTAGTTTCTGAAGGCATGCCTGTTTTCTGCTGTCAATCCCTAGTAACAACCTTCTGTGTTCTTCCACTTCAAAATCCAAATCATGTATAGACTGGCTCTAAATCTTACCCTTAGTGCTGGGGAGCACGGCTCTGCAGTACATCGTGGGGTTCATCTGCATTTGCCACGCAACGCAGAGTGGAAGGCCACCTTGTGAAAGGAGATTCAGTAGCTTTATTACTGCCATAATCTTCTTCCCTATGTTCCTCCTTTGGTAATACAAAATTGTCACTTTCTCTGCAGATAAGCTGGTTTTCACCAGGGGTTGGGGTAAGGGGGAGGTGGGGGGAAGGTGTTAAAATTCAGTCTTTAATATTAATATCTAATATAAAGATTCAGTTTGAAATAGCAGGTGGCTAATATCCCTTAGAGCCGAACACAGCCAATGCTCATTTACATGTCATTTTAACTGCTTCTCTGCTAATATGTTTCCCAGCTTTTAATAAAGCCAAAAAATTGTGATTTTAATCCTCCATGTTTTAATTTCTTCTGTAGGTTGACAATTTAATCTCTTGAGGTACAAGTTAAAGTAGTTGATGCAGTTGATGCTTCTCTCAAAAGGCCTCCTTCAGTCACATCTGTCTTGCTTTCTTGGAAGTTGTCATATACAATTTAATCTCTTGAGGTACAAGTTAAAGTAGTTGATGCAGTTGATGCTTCTCTCAAAAGGCCTCCTTCAGTCACATCTGTCTTGCTTTCTTGGAAGTTGTCATATGGTCCTCATATTGACTGCAGAGGAGGGGGAAAAGTATAATTACACCCAGGTGCATTTGGTTACATCACTTTTTTCCAGAACAGATCTTGATTCTGTAGTGAATTTAGCTATAAATGTTATTAAATATAGTACGTGCTAAAGCTTAAATAAAATGGCATGTAGAAATAAGGCACAACTGGCATTTGTGGGAAGTAGTGGTGTGCAGCTTTTGAAAATGAGGCAACCCATTGTTACATTTTTTTCAATAATTTTGCTTCAGATGGTGTTTTAGAGGATTTAGTTTTTATTTCTCATCATTATATTTAACATTCAGGATATTTATTTCCTCTGTGTAGTTGTTTGTTTTAGCTGGTGGTGTTTTTAAAAATCTAGTTGATGTTTCCTTAAGCTCCTTTTTTTTGTTGTTGTTAATTACCAGTCATAAGAAAACAGGCAACATCAAAGCCTTCTGTTCACTATCCACTTAAAACTGTGAATGTGTAAGTGTACAACAGGCTTATGCTAATTTCATATTCTTCTTTAAAGCATGAAAGCTCAATTATTTTCTTTCAAAGGTGTTTTTAAAACAAAGACCTTTTCTGTTCTGACCTTGTAATGACTTTTGCACTGAATATACAGCTGGGAAGTAGCTCGGCACATGGCAAATGTAATTGTAGAAGGGAAGGATCTCTTATTGTTATATCTGCAAAGCTGTGAAAAGATAGATACACATACCACAAAAATATGCTGCCATAGCTACTACTACTAGTTTTGCATTAAGCTGAAGTAGTGCTAGAGGCTGTGTCATCTTATATGCTTAGGGAGGCTAACTTTTTTTTGAGAAAATTAAATTGGGAGCCAGTGAACAGCAGGAAGGAAGAAAGTAAGTAGGGCAGATCCCAGTCTACCCGTGCACGCAACGTCTACATCCACTTCTAGGAAACTTTTCAACCCTCACCTGTTCTGTTCAAGTGAACAATTGCTGTATTTTGCATAGTGTAGTGTTCCTCTGACCCTGGACAGCCGTGCTTGCACCAGGAGAAGGTTTGGTTTTGAGGCTGTATCATTTCATTTGACTTAAAGATCAGGAAAACAGGTTCAGGGTGCATGACTGTGTGTAGTCATAGTAGCTAACACTCCTGCCTCTCCCCAGTCCTCTCCTATATCTGAGAGAACAGTTATTCGGGTACAGTAAAAACTGCAGCTGCATGTATGCTGCTGAGAACGCTTCCTTTTTGTTGGAAAGGAAGGAAGAACTCCCTGCATAGAGTTCTGTGGGGAAAAAAGCCAATTTAGATATTTGAAATAGTGAATGCCTTGTAATTTCTAAGGACAGTCATTTGATGTTTTAAACCTTTGTGCCTGCAGAAAGCTTGATGAGATAATGACTTGCTACAATATCCTTTTGGAGGCAAAATCATGGCTTTAATTACAGCTTGGCTCACGTGCAAACGACTTTACTGCCTCCTAGACTCTGACAAGCATTTGTCTGTGTTACCAGTCGGCTATCAGGTTTGGCACAACTGACTGTGTTTGATCAAGAGGCATTTGAGTAATACCAGAAATGTTTAGAGAAGAGGATTAAGGGACATTAGCAAGACCGTGTGGGAAGTCCCTACTCTGCTTTACTGCAATGGTTTTGTTTTCTTTTCATCATCTCTTTTGTTTCTAAATGGGGTGGGGAGACGGGGTGGGAAGAAATCTGCCACTCTTGCCTTGGCTGGCTTTGATGAGCACTTCTCCGGTGGAAGTCAAATGAGTAGACAGACTGCAGCGATCTTGACACAGCTTCACAGGACTGAAAATTTTGGGGCTAAATTAACTTCCTGTTCTGTACAAAAACAGTGGATACATTTTGTTTCACAAGAAAGGAGCTGGGAAAGGGGGGGGGGGAACCTCCCCATAATTTCACCTTGCCCAAACCTCTTGGCAGGGTAACACTGAGAATGAAACAAGGGTAATGGGGACAGGTCACTCCAGTGCCAGATCATCTTTTGCTGAAGCAATCGCATTACATTCCTCAAGGAATTGGTAACACTTTCTGGACGTTCCCCTGGTTTGCAGTAGTGGAGCTTTGAAGGGATCAGGTTTGAGGCATGGGTAGAAAAGAAAGCAGAAAGGTAACTCCTGGTATAACCAGACTTGTGCTTTTCACCTCAAATGTTGCGTGTTTGAAAACTGGAGGGAAACCCCACAGCCCTCAGGCCCCCCAGTAATCTTTAGTCTGTGCCTTACTCCCACCCCCAAGTGAAGAAACTACATCTGTGACAATCTAGAGCAACGGCACAGGGTTAGCAGTGATGCTGTGAGCTATTCGTTTCTGTAGCCATGCCCCCATTTTGGAGCGGGTGCCACCTTCCGTAACAGGAGAGGACTGTTATGCCCGCAAGATTTATTTTTGTCTTTTCAGACTTCCTAGGGCCATATCGGTCTGTGTTCCTCTCTAGCGCTAATGGTAAATTGGGCAAGATCTGGCCCTTGGTCTGTCTTCCCTCACTGAGGTGTGTGGATTGGTTTTGCCTTGGGAGGTCCACCTAGTTATGAAGAGAAAAGGGCAGGTGCCGGGCTCCCAGCAAGTTTAAGGTTCCGGGTTTTGTTTTTTAAAAAGAGAAATCCCTCACACACTGGGTTTCCACTGTGCTCCAGCATATGAGAGAGACTGTGATGAACTCAAGATGTGGACAGGTTCCCGCTCACATAGTGGCCCTAAACTCAAAACCTTCTGGTATGCTAAGCTACATCGCAGTTGTAGTTCATGCAGGTTTTGTATGAATATTTCTGGGTTATTGTTTAATCTCCGTATGTTTTCAAAAATAAAATTCTATTTTTTCCTTTCCCTTTTTCTCTTCCCAAGCAAATATAATTAGGAATATAGGCATAATCCTGCTATTTGAAGTCAGAGGGAGAGCAGAATTCAGGACTTGATAGTATAAGCACAGCTGATGAATCTGCATGTGAATGCCGTTTTGTTCTGTGGTGGGGTTTTTTCCAGTCTGCTTTACATTACTTAATGATGATAAATGTCCCTTAAAGTCAGGGGCTTTTCCATTTCGATGTTAAAAGGAACTTCTCTGCTGATATTTTTGCTTTTATGAAGAAGCTGTATTTTACAGATGTGGCCATTGTAAATTCCAGCTGGTACCTATGAATATTTATTTTTCTACCCATACGCATAATTGGTCTTCCATGTGCAGTAAATATGCCTCTACATGTAAAGATGTTAATTTTTTAAATTGTTCAAGATGCACTGTGCAAGTTAAGTAGCTTCCAAGCTCGGTGAAAATGACTGTAGATGAAACAGCTTGCAGACATTCGTACAGCTTCCCCCCCAGGGTTCCCAGTAACACTCAGTTCCTTTGTTTAATTGTTTTAAAACTAATTTTGGTGGTGAAAACAATTATATAAAGGCCACTTGCTATAGAGAAAACAGTAATAAAACACTATTTATAGAATTTTTACATCAGGTATCTGAGTAGGTTAAAGTGGAATTATGAAAGATGCTTACTTTTAACAATGCTGTTCAGTCACCACTGGAAATTTGTTATGTGGACTCCATGTGTAAAGTGACAAACTATGAAGTTCAGGTGCTCATCAAATGGTATGAATAGCCATTTTGGTAACGGTCATTTTACAGCACTCCTACTGTTCCCCTCAGACTACCTTTCCAGCCTAAAGCTTAGAACCGTTGTGGTCTCTGTAAGTAGAGACAAAAGTAATTTGACTGCATTGTGTCTACTCACTACGGAAGGACATCTTACTAATCTTTAGACATGAGTACTTTGATATCAGACTCCATACTTTCATTATCTAAGGATGCTATTAATTATACTACATTTTGAAAGGCGTGAACGTAAGTGCTGAGTGTGGGATTGTAAGAACCCCAGTGAAAAGTAATTGTGATTTTCTACAGGTTTGGTTGAAGTTCCTATTTAAAAGAGCGTGTATGCAAGCAACTGCAGAGCTATCACTCTGCTAATATCGGCCAGACACAAGGGATTCATGTTTTATAGATAGAAACAGGATTGCTAAAGATTGATATATTTCATTGCAGATGTGACGAATATGTCACACAGCTGGATGAAATGCAGCGGCAGCTTGCAGCAGCTGAGGATGAGAAGAAGACTCTGAACTCCTTGCTTCGGATGGCTATCCAGCAGAAACTGGCACTGACCCAGCGCCTGGAACATTTGGAGCTAGACCATGAGCAGTCCAAAAGGGTGCGCACAAAATCTGCTTCCAAAGCCAAGAGCAGTAACCCTACTGTAAGTCATATTCGGTCCTGTGGAGACAGGTCTGAAGGATCTGTCCTTAACAACCAGGTTTTTTGTAGTGAGAAATATAAAATCTATTGTGACTAGGACAGGTGTGTAGAAAAATCATATTATGCATCTTATTTTATGCTGTAACTGTCAGCGTAAATCCCCACTATCTAATGTCGCAGTGAGTTGACTTGTACTAGTATGTTGTTGAACCAGGTAATACAAATTGTATTATGGTGGTCTTAACTGTAACTAATTCATAAGTATGGGGATGCTATTAACAAGTTAATAGTGGAAAGGAATTAGCTTTTTCCACAATTAACATGTATGGGTTTTGCTGTTTATGGTAAGTGTTAAACGAGTACACCTGATATAGTATATCTGGTGCTACTAATTGTAGTTTGTATAGCACAAATGTGATCCTTTCTCCAGGGTTGCAGCATACTTCAATAAATGCTTTCACAGGCAGAAACAAACAGAAAACCTTCCTTGTTATTGTGGCTTAAGAAGTGGTGAAAAGCAAATGTTAAAATGAGAGGTATGTCTTGGAAATGCAGAGCATTTTGAAACTGGAACCAAAATTAATTTGCCTATTGTGGCAGATACTAAGAACTTGCTGTCGTATCACCACTGACCAAAGTCCTAAAGCTTTTATAGGCTATAAAAGCTAGAAAAAAACTTGGTAGGGTACATTATTTACACTCTGCTTCCCTCTCTTCAGAGGGTTAACCAGAAGAAACTTGCACATTTATATTAAAAATATGCAATATTTACCCCATCTGATATAAAACTTAAAATTTTAATAATCGGGATCCTACCTGGTAGACAGTTCCACTTTAAGAAGTTATGCTGTGGAAAAGTGTCATGTCCTGAAAGGATCTTTGTGGTTTCATGTTGCTCCTTGCAAGCATAACACTTTGGAAAGAATCTGTTCTATATGTTACTGTAGCCACACAACATGTATGTGTAGAATTAATGTGACTATGGTCTAGTATTGTCAGTCACAAAACAGCTTTCAGTATTAATCTAAATAGGATAGTATTTCAGAGCTCTGATCTTTTTTTTTTTTAAATACACAAAAGATATTGCATTCTTTATGCAAGCACATGTTTCACAGGGCTCTACATTATAGGCACAGGAAATTGAACCAGATCATCCTGCTAATAATTATTTATGAAGTAGCTTAGCATACATACTAATCTTTAAAAACAAATAAACCTTTGTCTGCTATTGAACTTTTAAGGGGCCTTTTTAGCCACTTAATTACAATACGTTTGATAATGTAAAAGTGTACTTCCTAATTGGTGCCTACATAAGAGAAAAAGATTGAAAATGTTGCTTCTAAAATTGTGGAAAATTTGTGGAGCACAACAAGGCACACTTTTTTCTTTAAACCAGAGTTTCAAAGTGCCTAACCTCAAACTTTATTTTAATGTAAAGCCCTGTTCATTTTGTACTCTTTCAAACAATTTTGTATGCCTATCGTATTACTAAAAGCAATGCGAGACTGCACAGTTGTCTGCTTGATAGTGATGTTTTATAAAGCCATTCTAATATTCCTGGTGTGGTACTGCCTCATCTCACTACCATTTCTTATAGATGGTCAGCAGCTTGCTTCCTGTGCATTGCCGCTCTGCCTATAAGTAGTCAGGAGATATCACAGTACTAATACAAGGTAATAAGGAGCACAGCTTGTTTTCCCAGTGAGGGGAAACCACATGGGATTTTGACTTCCCAGATATTTGGGGGGTGGTGGGGGAAGACTTCTAAATTCATACAATGAGACTTTCGACAAATGGAATTGTAGAAACTTTGCTACAAAGCTGGGAAACGTCAGAATGCCACAGTCTAAGGCCAGAATTGCATTTACCAATATTGAGAGGAAGAAAAAACCCCAAGTGATTTAAGTCTAACATGTTGCTCAAAGATCACTGCTTGAGAAGTCTAAACAAATAGGAATTCTGGCTTTAGAAACTAGGCCCTGTGCGTCTGTTATTACTTTTTTTTTAGAACACACTGAATTCTCCTGAAATTGAGCTTTAATATTGCTAAATAGCAGGTTTGATATTTTAGAAGCGAGACATCTTTTAACAATTTTCAATCCTGCTTTTCTCTTCTTTGCTGCACAATCTTCCAAAAGGCCTTTATTCTCATTCCTGCATTAAGTGTAATTTAAAAATACTTTGTAAAAGCAGGCATTTGAGTGCTAACTTTCTTTGCTCCAATAGAAACAGTTAGAATTTTGCTTCCACTATGGTAGGGAGCTTTAATACAGTTTTCACTGCTTCCATGTCTCTAGTGGCAGTATTTTTGCAAAATACTAATGGCAAAAAGGTAAATTTGAAAAACTAATTGAATGCATTGTTAGGTTTCAAATTAACTGGAACTTTATAGAAAGATTTCAATGTTACCAGACAGTGACTATTACTATCAGTCTTGGCTCACACTTTCAATTCCAAGTATGAACAATTTTGCTATTAGCCAATAGTCTTAGTAGTCATTTCCATCTTCATTCATTTCTGTGGATCTTTAAAAAAAACAAAAAAGCCAAGAAACCTGACTGCTATTTGAGCTTGTCAAGGTTACGGTTTAACTTCTTCTAGCACCTGTTATAGAAAGAAATGAGGAATGGTGGTAAGGTGACTTGATCCTGCTGTTTGTATTTTTGGACAATATTTCAGATTGAGTCTTGTAATTCTTGATTAACAATTTCTTGAAACATACATTTGCTGTAAGTCTTTCATATCACTTTCAATGGGTTGGGATAAAGCATGGAAAATTTCTTAAGCCGTCACCTACCTCTGCAAGCAGGCTCTTCTGAATGATATTCTCTGCATTGGCCTGCATGATATACTGACCTGCATGTTTCTGGAGAACCTAGAGCTTCACTGAAAATGTTTCTTGCACATTCATTGCTGTTAACTTGTGCTTGAACAGCAAAGCTTTATTCAGTACTTGTAAGACGCCTTCTTTCTGCAAAGCTATTGCTTCCAGGCTGAACCCATAAAGCATTGTTTCGTCAGCTTGGAAAGCATCTGCGAGCTAAAATGGCTGCTTCTACCCCAGTAAGCTAACAGACACCCTCAACCAACTAACCTGCTTTTGCAGCACATTGTTTTAAGTTTTCAGTTCTTTAATTGAGAAATAAACACTGATTATTTTTTTTTCTTCTTCTTCTAATGCTATTTTATTTTTCCATTTTTCAGCTGTAGAGTAGTCCCTGGAGAAGGCCTTTCCAACAGTGCAACAGCATTTCTTAGCCTCTTTCATTATGGTTAAAAGTGGTAGCCCATTGCACAAAGAATGGAAACCACTGACCTGATCCTAACTTTTGAAAACACCTTTTCCTATATACTACCTGAAACTTTCCTTTCATGTCCGAAGCTATAAAACAAACAAGCTTTACCTTTAAGTGCTGCTGCAGTAAGAAAACTTACAAGTGCTGAAGAAACCTACTTCAAATGTAATGATCACCATATTAGTTTATGATCTACTAGAAATGTTCGGATGGGGAAATTTCTTATTTCATTGCAGATGCTCATTTTTTATGTGATTGTTAAACCTGTGCACTTTTGGTATTTTGATATTTTTCCTTTAGCTTCTTTAACTACTTATGTAGAAGAGTTTATATAAATGCAGTGGTTTGTGCTCATAGTCTCTCTCCAGTTTGGGCTTCTGATTTTTGAATTCTACATCAGCATGTGGCAGAGATTTGGGGGGGGCTCTAGTTTGTGGTTAGAAAAGAGTTTCAACAAAAACCAGGAGCTCTGCTAAACTGTGTGCTGTGCTTCAGCAGCTTTTTTATTATTATAAAATGTTAAGCTTTATATGTTTAAATTACTGATTTTTTTTTTTAACTGCCATGTTCATTAAGAAAAGTAATCCAGGGTATTCAAATTCTGGGGTTTTTTTCATATTGTATTATTATTCTTAGTAATAGTTCAATGTAACAAGAAGAAAACTTGACTTTGCTCTGGTTAAAACAGTAATAGGCACTTGAAAAATATTAAATAAGTAGTATTACCTATAAATTCCAGAATTCCTGGGTTTTAGGAAGTTGAAGTATTATCGATTAACAGAATTTTATACAACTATACCAGTTAAATTCCAAATTGGAATTGTTTTGTTACTTTTTCATTTTATTGTGCCAAATTATGGTACATTTAGAAAGAAAAATTCTAAAGTTGTCAATGATAGGGTGTTATATATCAGCGCCTTTCTGTCATTAATTATTGCCAGTAGTGCCTTTAATCATTTTAAGGGAGACTCTTAGAATAGCTTAGACTAAGTCCTGTAACTTAGGAGAAATGGAATGGCTGTTTTGGAATTTAGTAAAGACATGGAGCAATAAGTGCAAAGTGAACTCCCCTTTCGCACATTTTTAATGAGTAGTCTTACTATAGAGATTATATACTCAAGGAATTGTAAAAAATTCTGTTAGTCAATGATATTTCATCATGCAAATCCTTGCAAATTCAGGGGTATAGAGGGAAAAAAAAAAAAAAAACAAACCTAAACAAACCCGAATACACTTTGGGAACCAAATGGACTCATGTTGAACAAATGAGCAAGATGTATTAACACATTTGTGGTAACAGTACAGAGGACGTATCAGGAATATTCATGTTACGTGAGCTTTGTATGGTGGTGGTTGCAGTTAACCATAGTATTGTTTGCAAATGTGAACAACAAAACATTGATATCTTCTCTTGCATGTTGTATCTAATCAGTGTAATTTCAGGAAACAGAAACGGAGAAGTGCATCAACAAGCTGTACTCTCTACTGTTTGTTGAGGCTCACATGAATGATTAAATTGGTACTTGTTGGGGGGGAGCCTTCCCACTCCTCAAAAAAAGTACAAATTGAAATAATATTGACAGTGGGGAAAAGATTTCTGTTTGCTGGAAAAAAGCATTATTATTCCTAGATGTGGGGACTTATATTTCCATCTTCTGTTACAGTATTGATTAATAAGAAATATTGTTGCATTTAAAATTACTACATTTGTATGTGGGTATTTATTTGAAATGATGTCGAAGTACTGTATTATGTTTTATGTGCATTACCTTTTAGTGGTGGATTGGTCTCCATTTAACGTCATATGCATGTATTCTTGCCAAGTAACCTTTACACAGATCTGAAAAAAAAAAGTGTTAAAGAGAAAATGTGGAAACTTCTTAAAAGTTTAACTGTGTGTTAATTGGATAACCTTAGGAGGCATAGAGGCCAAAACGTTTCTTCCAAATTAATAAAAGAGTGCTTAATGTAGGAAAGCAATCTGCCTGCGTAAAGGTAGTCACATTGGCAGTATCAATAAAAGAGAAAAGGAATTGCGTTTTCTGCTTGTTGTTTTTGTGTTTTAAGAAGGCGCCATTTTAATTAGTCGGTCTTCCTAAGCTATTTTCAGTGTGGGGCTGAATAAATATTCATTTTTATCTGAGAGGAACTGAAAACTTAAAACCAAGTTTGCCGCAGAACCAGAGAATTGGTTATTTTTGCTCATATTTGAGGAGCACCATCCTCTGTGCTGTTTCATGAGATTTTCCTGGATTAGTTTTAGCCTTGATCCGACCAGTTTAATCCATTTCACTGAATAGCCGTGCAAACACTTGTACCAGTACAGGAGAGGGGAGGGTAGGACTAATGTTTTTGGTGACAGTGGTGACAAGTCTTCCTGAACTTACATCTGAATTTCTCATATACTCTCCAAAATGCGTTAAGATGATGTTTATCTGGTAGAATTAACAAACTTGCTCACCAAAAAACCCATGAAGGAGTATGCTTAAAGTCTGAGGGCGAGGCTAAGGTTTGCCCCATCAATACAAGGATATTCCTGGGTTGATGAATTGATATTGGCCCCTAGAAATATTAAATATGGTTTTATACTCTTAGTTTAACAACTCTTACGTCCCCAGGTAGGATTCCTAGAACTATTCTGCTTATCGTTTATATACCTGGTGGCAGTCAGTTGCATTACACCAGCTAATCAACATAATTTGTATCATAACTGGAGAGCAATATGACAATTTTTACTTAGGCATTGAAAATACTTGTTGAATTCTGTGCAATAAACTAGCAGAGTATATTTGCTAGGACACTTGCCTTGATTGTATAGTTTTCCATTTACTATAATGGGAGCTTTATCTGCAGGGTGATCAAAGGGAGAAACATTTTATAAATACATATGCATGCAAATGACAGAAGAACCAAGAACAGACCTGTTGAAACAGTAAAACAGTGTGATTCAAAAATGCTTTAGTAAGAAAAAAAGAAAATGAGAGAAGGAGAATATTTTAGCTTAAAAGCTTGTCTAGTGAATGACTATTAATTAAAACATCAATTTCTTTGACTGTCTTCTGTGTAGAAAAAATACAGTGCCTGGAGGGAATGTCGCCTATGCTGAGTTGAGAGGGTGGGTCACCAGCTACATTCCAGACTGCAGATGTTGCTGTATTTAGTCTCTGGGAAAGGAATCTGCCAGCTAATAGAACACTCCTGCTTGCTACGGATTCAGTATCATTTGTTCCTTGCAAGTAAGGCTTGGAAAAAAGCTCCTCCAGAGGGAGGAGCAGGGCAGATTTTCAGATGTACTTAGATGCCTGAAGATAAAGAAAAGCAGGCCTGAAAGTCCCCATGTACCTAGTTTTGTAGGATGAAGGCGAAGAAAATCAAGACATAGGTGCTTTTTGGAGATCCCAATGGATAAGATGGTAAAATTCAGCTACACAAATATTTACAGAAGTTACAGTTTCAAAACCTATTCACATTCTTGTGGTTTTTAAAGGCTGATGATGTAGATTGACCTACAGGACCAGGAAAAGGTATTTTTCCACTCAAGGACTTAGCAAAAACAATGAAAAACTGTAATGATAGCTTCTGCGAGCTCAAAAACAAGCAAGGCAGCTAGTTAATATGACTATTTTGAGTACATGATTATTTTGAGTATTGAACGTTTGTATATAAAAGCTTCAGCAAACATTCATTAGTGGTTGCTGGGAAAAACACTCATGTACAAACTGCTCAAAAGATGACTTCATCCTATTCCTTTCTTTTCTTCGAAGAGCGTTGCTGTCCTTTCCCAGTAAAGGAGGGGGGTTGCTGCTTCTCAGTGCAAAGGCAAATTTCCACACAAAGGAGCTATCACAGCTGCAGAGTGAACTTTTTTCCCTTGTATGCTGAGCATGGTATCTCCAAAGTAATCTGAGACCCGATCTCGTACATTGAATCTGCATCAGCCAGCCTTACCTTATCCGACCCTGTGACTTTGGGACATAATGCTCTTAACTAAGTCATCGGATTTGATAATTATCAAGTGAAATGGTTGTAAAGTGTCTTAGGTCCAGTAACTGTGTTTTAAAAAAAAAAAAAGTCAACAAACAAACAGGCTGGATCTGGTTCTAGATACTCGACTATTTCTGAAGTAAAGACAATATACCAAGTGGGAGCAGTGTAATGAAAGCTGATTTTTGTGATTATGCTGGAGAAAACCTGAGAGACAGTTTAAAATTTACTTAAAACCTACTCTATGCTGATATTTACCTAGGACGATACATGTAATCTACTTGCTGATTAAGGTTACACACATAAGCAAAGCTTGAGTTAGCTACATGCAGATGAAGTGACTTTAAGCTAGGCTGAAGGCAGTTCTAAGTCTGCACACCCAGATTTCCACCAGCTTAGCCAGTAAGAGTCAAAGTTGGTTAACTAAGCTGAAAATGACTTTATGGGCAGAACCCACAAATACCATGGCTTTTTACCGAATCAAATGTCGGGTTAGAAGGACACTCTGCGAAGGCCAAGAACGTACCTGCCCAATTCTTTTTATGTGGCAAAAATTTTGAACAACTTTGTATTTTTAAAGTATCTCTATGATTTTACTTTTTAAAATGTCAGCAGGTGGACATTTGAGCTGTGAATTGTCCTATGCTAAAATACTGTGATGTGCTTACGGGCACAGGAGGAGAAACTTTAAAACTGATGATTTAATATGTAGTTTTAAAGAGATCATACATACTAAAAGAGCAGAATTTTTAAAAATAAATTCTTGCTAGTGCTTGCATAATCCATTATTCTCAATAACAGTATTTTTATCTTTTTTGAAACTGATTGATTATTTCTACTTTTCAAACAGTAGTATATTTGAGGAATTGCAAATCTCCATATTTAAGGAGAGAAGGAAAAACTACTGTTCATTTTAGTATATGCTTGACATTAAAAAGACAGTTTCTTCTTTATCTTCTCCTTGGAACCTTGCTCCCTATTTTTTACACAGAAATTTTAGGTTAAAAGAATCTCCCAGTATTCAGCCGCATGCTAACTCAAAGCCAAGGGAACCACTCGATTTGGCGATTTCATAATCACAAACATTTTTCCCCTTAATTTCTGGTGATGAGACTGTTCCTGACTAGGACAGTTTGTATCCTTATTTCAAATTATGTTGAGTAAACATTCAGGCAGCTTCTACTAATCTCAAATGTTATTTAGCTTATTTTCCTGTATGGCTTCTACCCTGGAATTCAAATTAATGCAGCTCAAGGCTTTATCAAGGGTTAGAGTAAAGCATTTGATCCAGCAGTAGAACATTAGCTTCCTGTTATCGCCAAATGAACAATGAGCCTTTATTAAGCCAATTATCAAGTCTTAGATACCGAACATTAATATCTCTCCATTTAGAAGACCTACATCTCTGTCAGGGAGAAGACTGTTGAGCCCGTGCTATTGACATGACAGCACAGGGAGGAGGTTTTTAAAATGTGATCTTACCTGGATCTAAAGAATAGCCTGAACTCGTGCCTTATTGGGATGGGGAAAGCATTAATTCTTTTTAGCTGGTAGTCATGTGGTTATTTAGTAACAGCTCTCAAAAGTAAGATTTAGCTTGTAAAAGCATGTTCCTTGTGGTTTTGTCTTTCTCCGTCGGGACAGAATTCCTAGCTATCAGCTATCGCCAGTATACGCACGCTTCTTGTGCTTAGGGTGGCAAGGTTTTTTTGGTTAGCACAAATACTTGAGTCAAACAGCAGAAAGCTCAAGCATGACCAGAACAGCCAACGCCCAGGAACCTGCTGGCAAAGTCACCTGCATGGTTTTAGCTGCAGCTACTGCTAGTTAGTTTAGCACTGGTAGTTACTCGCCACTACAGCCTCACGTGCCAGAGGTTTGCTGTGCTTCATGTCTGTTGGCAAAAAGTTGGTGTTTACTCTTTCCTGACTCCAGGTGCTGTAACCTGAGTAACAAATCGGGTAACTGGGCAGATTCAGAATAGCGTGCAATTCTGTCAGCGTATATGAAGATGCTGTCGTGTTGCGGGATGAAGCAGCTACTCAACTGAGCTGGAGATGAAGTAGCGCATCTGACCGCGCTCGAAGACCTGGGTCAAAAGAAAACTGACCACGCTGTGCCACCACTGTTAAGTGTCAGACCAAGCTCCCTGTCTTCCACCTGTTCTCCCTGACAAAGTAGTCTTTGGCCTTCAGATCTGATGCCTTCAGATGTCGCCACGAATGTGAGCACTGCTTTTCTCTTGCAGGTTCTTGCCCTGCTGTTGGGTTTTTGCAAGCTGCTGAGCAGCCCTTAGGTTTCAGTTTTGGTCTTTGTTGACATTACTTTAGGAACCAGCTGGAACAAGAATGAATACAATTTTCGGGCACCATGTAATTTGTTTTTTACTTGCAGAAACAAAGCCATCTTACTCCATAAGACCTGCTGGCTGTTTTACACGGCACTTCACTGTGGCTGGCACCTTCTGTTACGCTGCTGGCAATTCATCGGAGATGGTGGCACCTTCTAGATGTCTCTGAACTGCACCTTCCTGTAGGCTGCCGATGAAACTACATGCCTGACTTTGCATCACTGATAGTGGTTTTTAGGGTTTGTGGTTTTCTTAAGTTACCACTTTTAGGTACAATACTAGAATGGTAGGGGAAGAGAAAAAGTTTACATCTTCGACTTCTACCTTTTTTCCTTTGTGCTATATGGATGAAAACCTGGGTATTTTTTTTTCTTTAAATAACATAAAAATATATATATCTCTTTTCTGGTTGAATGTTTACTTTCTGTAAAAAAAATGTGCTAAAAGCTTGTTCAGCCTTCAGTTGGAACAATGAGGGCATGGAATAGCTTAGAACACTTCTAAGAGCTGTTATGCAGAGGCTAAAGTATCTTTCATTGACTCAGTAAAATACGCAGTTAGGCTCTTGGTGATGTTCACGGCCCCCATCAGCGGTCCACAGCAGAACTGGAATTACAGCCCAGAGAAGGGCTGAGAGCTGAAGATGATATTCGTGTTCTCCTTTCTAATCTAGTTGCAGAAGCTGGTTGGCCAGTGGAAAGTATGGTTAGAATACATGCCTTTTTCTCCTCCCCTTTGTTTCTTACTACCCTTAGAGTCATTGTTATCTTGAGCTTTCCCGATTCCTTTTCTGACTTGGGTTAGACTCTTCATTCTCATCTGGAAGGCTCTTCCCAGAGGTGTAAAGTGAGACTGTCACTTTTGCTGCTTTGTCATATCTACGGAGCTCAGGGCTCTTTTGAGAAACCTGACAGAACATCTGCTAACAAATACATCGTCTTCCATCTCTGTGTCGTTTGTAGGAGGCAAAATTGTCATCACTGCTTCTCCCATTCCTCTGAAGGCCAGTTTTCACCAGGGTCCTGTTTCGGAAGGGATGTTACTTTCATGGAGGCAGAAAAAAGCTTTTGCTAGCAGCCACTGGTCCAATCCCAAATACCTATTCATAGAAAAACGGATGTGTTTCTGTGGGGGTGAGGAGAAGGGGAAGTGGCAGGAGGAGAAATGAGAAAGTGGGGGGAAAGGCTGTAAGCATGAGACATTTAAAAGACAACAATGAAAAAAGAGAGGGAGATATGCAAGAATGTGAAAGAGGCAGCAAGGAAAAAATGGCAGCAATGGATTAGGATGGACTGTTGAGCAACTTGGAGCAGCTGGATCTGCTGTGGGCAGGGATTGCTTGGCATAAAGCCTAGGAACAACTCAATTCCAAAAAGGCAGCTGGCAATTTAGTGTAGTCTGGTAGTACAAGACTGCATAGTGTGCATTTCTCCATTTTAGGGGGATCAGCTAGCGCATTTATTAGCCATCAGGGGCTATGAAGAGGCACATGAGACTACAGAAAGAAGGAACAGTGCAAGAAAATGAGGAGGACGTGCGGGAGAGGAACATGTTCCCTGGCATACTTGAATGCTTTTGTGTGTGGTTTCAGAATGTCTCATGCAAGTCTCCTGGGTTGCAGCAATCCTCTTTCTTTAAGCTTCAGTTCATAGAATGATTTCCTATCAAAGTATATCAAGATACTTCTTCTAATTAATATCTGAGTCAATCTAAATACAGCTATACTTAACTGAATGTCAATATCAAGTGTAAGCAGATACACTTGACTAGCCTCAGGTTAGGTTGCTTTTAAACATGGTTTTAACTAAATTAGATTCTATGTTGTTTTACTGAGAGAACTAAGTTTGCTGCCCCAGCTGCCTGTGGAAAGCTACCAGGCAAGTCAGTGTCTGTGTCAGTACCAGCTTCCAAAGCTAAAATAGCCCAAACACTGCGATACCTTATCCTAGTGATGGACACACTGGGAGGGCTGGGGGATCTGTGATCTTCAGTACCCTCTGAAAATTGCGGGAAGTCATGGATAGAGAGAAACAGAAGGGCAATTAGGCAGAGAGGCAAGAAAGCCAGGCAGTGCAGGACAGGTCCTCAGAGAGGGAGCCACAAGATCGGTATGGGTAATGTGGCAGTCGGTCCCTGAGTGTTCTAATGCTTAATACCCACAGCTGTGGTATCTCTGTGATAACCACATGGTGCCCAGCTCTACCTCAGTGATTTAGAGCCTGCATCTCTGCCACACCCGCGCTGGAAGTCCCTCCTTTAGCCTGCATTTGGTGCACGCAGCTAAAACGTGTCAGTGCAGATGCAAGTCTGCCGTGGTGGTACGTTTACAAAAAAAGGTTGCCGGGTTTGTGTGATGACAGACTCCTGACACAAAATACAGCTATTCTTATGTGTAGTTGTTTATACTGGGCAGTCTAAAACTGGTTTAAGTAGCGTGAAGAAAATTTTTCCAGGTGAGCTTCAAGAGACTAGAGGGGAAGCCAGAGTGCCAGTCCTTGCTAGGCGGGACAGCTGCCTGTTGAAGACTTGACAGGAATGCTTGTTCTTCGAGCTTTGCTGGCTGTGTTTTTTTATTCTTGGTGCCCAGCAAATGAAGGCATAAATTTGGACGGATGAGTTAAACTGATCTGCTAGTACAAATGTTATGGCTAGAGGATCTGGCCAATATGAAGGTGCCTATTAAGTCGTATTCTTTACAAGTCTGCTGAAGGTCTGAACTGTTTTGTCTTCTACGTGGCATTTGTGCTGAAAGCGACGAATTTTCAGTTCAGCCCACTAATGCTCTGTTAATTACACAACTGCTGAAGGTCTGGAACGACTCTCTTCGTAATCTCAGATCTGTGAAAGAAGATTGACTGTGATCTAAGAGAAGGGAGGAGAATCCAGAATGGGAGATAAATCTCGTTCCCATCCTTCCAAGAACTCTTTTCCAGATATCAGGGTACAGAAAAAAACAACAACAAAAAACTATAGAAGCCCAAATGCTAATGCTTAAATTTAGTGCCAGTGGCTGGTTTTGGGGTCTTGTCTATAGGACATTAAAATATTTTAAAAGGCGAACCATGAATAAGTTCACTGAAGTTCGCTGGGAAAAGGCTGGATGCCCTCATAATTCTTTCCTTCTCTCTGGCTTTCTGCAGTCTTGTAAAGGGTTGTTTCCTCCTTGTTAACTCTTTAATTCCAGGTTAAGGGCGTGTTCCCGCAATGAGCACTTTAAAAGCTTTGTATCCAGTTCGCAGCTCTGTGTGACATACTTCCATTCATAAGTAAATGGTAAAAAATGTAAAAGGGATATGCTCATTGTACTTGAACATGCAACACCGTTGCTTGCAACTCATCGACGGTTTTATTTTGGAGCAGTTCTGCCAGGCAAACGCGAGATGGCAGCGCAATACAGAGCGGCTCGTCAGCGCAGGCTGCGCGCAGTATCCTTGGCTGGCTGCGGAGAAAATGTGAGCCGATAGCAAAGCAAAAATCGTCACGTTTCTTCCACGCTAAAAGATTTGACTTTTGTCTCAAGAATTCTTCTCCCCCCACCCCCACAGCTTCTTCCTCTGTTTAGCTTTGCCTGCGTTCCCCGTGGCTTTTCACAGCTCATCTTGAATGTATTTCTTGCTCTTCTGACAAGTTGCTAGCTTGGCAGGTTTAGAACATAACGCTTTATGAATGGTTACCATTGCTGCAACTGATTACCCTAAGAATCACGTGACAGACAATAAATGGAACCACAAGTGCAAAGAAATTTTTCTACTTTTTTTTTTTAATCCCTCTGGTAACTCAGCTTGCTTCTTGAGTGTATGCCATTTGTCAGTATGCCACGTAATCAACTATTTTGGGCTTGCGCTGGACCTGCCATGACCAGGAACCTGCCCTGCCTGCTAATTTTAATGCCTAGTAGGAATGGGTTGTGGGTCAGCAAAAGCTACATTTCCAGCTGCACATTAGGTCAACAGGCTTGATAAGAGTGGTTGTCAACCAGCAAGAGCTCAGCCTGCATCTTCCACTTTGCCCATCCTTAATCCAGAGTTTGAGAGCGCTGTTTCAAAACAGCATGGCCGAGATTTCATCGTGGGTGAGTACAGCAGACTGTGGCCAGTTCTGGGGGAGGCGGTTGCAAATAAGTGCGCGCTTCTACGTATTTTCAGCCCACCATTTACTGGCGTTACCGGTTTGCACAGGGCCTTTGTGAAAGGTAAGAAGCTAGGCAAGCACTGCAGAGGGTCTTGCAGCAGCCATCGAGTCCCATTGTACAGAGAGGAACAAAGCTAAAACTATTGAAATAAATCATAAATCTCATTACCTAATGGATAGCATGGCCACACATGCATGGCAGATAGAAGAAAATTAAATATGGAATTTTATGGAAGCTGTCATGCTTTGGCTCTCTTCCTTGTCATGCCATCGCTGTTTGGGATCTCATGCTATTTTTAGGAGTCGGAGAACCAGGAATCTGCTCTTGCTTTGCAACTGATCAGGAAAAGATGATAGGAGACGTACATTGGGCTTCCTGCCACCCCCGAGCTACTTTCCGTTAAGCAGCAATGGTGAATTCCTGCATCTCTGGTCTCCTCATTGGTTGTTTCTTGCTGTTTCTGTTCTAGCTTGCTTCAACATACATTTTGGGAAAGGTGTACCTGTCAGCTCAGGGCTCTGCCATGCACTGAATCATTCAGAGATAGGATAGCTTTGCCTATGTAATGTTATGTGCTTTGGTTTTGGTTGTGCCCCCTACTCATTGTGCCTTCAATGGCAATTTCCTTACTTACGGATCTTTTTTCCCCTTCTTTCAATGACTGCAGGAGAATCCGGTGTCTGATCACAACATGATCAACTAGTCTGAAAAGTTATGAAGAAAGACGTGTCCAGCTGATTGCTCTCTTCTGTACTGGACCTGAACTCATGGTGTACCTTTTTTGCTACTATCGCTCTTCACGTAAGAGAAATAATGCGATAGATGCTTTTACCATCTGGTAAAAAACAAGCCCCAGTGCCAAACAGCCTGTCTCTGTGATAAGACTGAATGAAAACCTAGACTTCAGTGGGGAGCATTAAGGTATGAAGGCAAGAAAAAGAGGACGGAACTTTGCTATGGAATCATGGTAAGATGTGGATGTCCATAGAGATGTGGGCAAAAATTGGCCCAAGAATGGTTCAAGGGAATTTGATAAATACACAGAAAGGACCTAAATTTAATGGCTTGCACTAACTCTGCCACCTTTTCCTTTTTTAATGGTTCAGTCTTCACAGAGGTGGAGCCTTCCTCTCTTTTGCAGAAAGGATTTACACACAGGCATGTTTTGTTCCTTTCTGGACACTGATGGAGAAAAGTCTGAGAGAGGTTACTCGGTTATTAATAATAATGGGAAGAAAACCAAAGCTGAGCAAACTGAGGTCTAGGGGACCGAATTCTAAGGACTGAAATGAAAAGCCTAGTTTCATTCGTTTATGAAGTTTTGCTGCCTAGTGCTAATGGAGAAACTACACTAATTAATTCCAGTGGCATACCTGCTAAAATTGGTGTCATTTCTCAACAGAAGATGGACCTACTACATCAAAAGTAGTAAATAATTCTATTATTTAATTAACAGTTAAAGGCTAATAGCGCTCCAGGAAAGCCTCTATTTCTCTGAGGTTTAAAGGAACTCCACCAGAAGCTCCACTCTTGGGTCTGTAGTTCATCTTCAATTGTATTTTTTCCCTCACGAGTGAAGTCATGTGGTAGAATAGTTGGTGTACTTAAGCCTCACAAATGGATCCCTAGTTAAGACCATGCTACTTAAAGCCTGCCTTTTCTCATTACAGTGGCATCTAAGAAAATACAGGTATAAAGAAAAACAGATAGTCTAACATCTCTTGTCTATTAAGTATATCCAAAATGTATGCACAACATAAAAATTACATCTACTATATAATTCAGTAGATAAAGATCTAGAAATAAAAGTCCTTTGGCTAAAAAGCCACTCGCAGATTCTGACTTTCAAGGAAGTTCAGGCTTTGTACAAGTATATAAATTAGATTAGATTTTAAAAACTGTTTTTGAAGAGGTCACATAAGACGTTTATGCTGATTCAGCCTACCCAATAAATTCTATGAGAGGGTTGGCCATCTGACTCCTTGAAGAGAGGAGATGCACATTGACTGTGCTTTAATAAATCAGATTTACTTACCTGCTTCCTTGCGGACAGATGCAACACAAGATCTCCCATGTGACAGAAAACAGGCACATCATTGCAGGGCAGGAGCTATAGGTAGACCTTTCTTTCCCCCCCTGCTTTCCGACTTAGCTAAGCCCAATCATGGGCTGGGCAGAACTCTAATTATCACCGTATTAAGGTGTGGTTGTAAGGGCAGCTTTGAGGGCTGCAGGACTAAGTTGTGGGTAATTCTTGACATTGTTGCATTCATCAAGATCCTGATAACGCACAGACTAGGTCTGTGAGAAGAGCAATTGACGATGGCCGGTTTGAAACTTTTATAAATGATCATTCAAGAATGTTACTGTGTGAGAACCTTTTAGTAGTTTCATGAAGGGTCAAAGAGAATCTATTTTTAAAGGATATATGTTTGTATTCTGGATGATTTAGTAATACATTACATAAATATTGCACAAACCATTTTGGTGATTTTTTTTTCAGAGTAAAGAAGTTCTACTAAATATTTTGGCTTCAACTGATTTGCAGGGTCACCCATAAGTCACGGAATAATTACGTAATTGATGTGATGTATTTAGAGTAACATAAAAAAGGAGATGAGAATGCCTTTATCAAAATTCAAAATAAGTCAGTGTTTGTTTCTGAACCCAGATTAACAGTGACCAGGATGACAAAAATCAAGGGCCGTAATTCTCTCTTCCTGTTTAAAAGCTAAACCTTACTGTCTGCCAGACCGTTGTGGCATGTCTTAAAAGTCAAAGTTTCCAGCCTTTTCCAGGCCAAAGCTGGAGTAAATTTCTAATCTAATGGTGCCCAGAAAAAACAGTATTTCCCTCTCTTGTTTGACAGAGATTCCAGTTTTAGTACCTCTCTAATCAAAGCAACAAACTGACAGAATCTCAGTTTGGCTGATTTTAGGTTACTGAAAACTTTGGGGTAAAATCTACACTGCCCTTTAGATTATTTAAATATGTAACTAACAATTTCTGAAAAGGTTTAACCTAAATCCTGCTCAATGCAAAGAGCTTTTAGGTACCTCTGTCCCTTTTGAATAATGGAGTTTATGTTCCTGAAAGACATTGCTTTTGAAAAACATCACCCTCGATGCATCTGTGCCATGTCAGATGATTCAATTCATAAGGCATATCTTGTTTTCGAGGGTAGTATGAAAGTCAGTGTTGTTTGGAAATGTTTAATCGAATGGTGACAAGCTATAACTCATTTACTCTATAATGTGATACAAAATAAATTACGAACATGGGAGTTGAAAGGACCTTCTGGGTCACTGAGTTCATCCCCAATTCTGCAGATGAATATACACGTCTGACAAGTCTACAGCTTTCAGTAATCTAAAAATATAAATGCAAACCCACAGTAAACAGGATCTAATATATGCGCAGAGGTTTCTGTAACACTACTGTGTTCTGTTGTAAGTTTAGCCTTGGTTTTCTGGTTGCAGCTAGCAAACAGAGAGACACTCACTAAGACATCAAGAGTCTGCTGGCTGCCACACATGTTGACTTTTAGCTAAAGAGGTCAGTAACACCTCCTCATTCTCATCATCCTCTCCTGTGAGTGGGGATAGTCACAGACTAAGTGTAGCTTTTCTGGTCAGGATATTAGGAGTCCCCTAATGATCCAGGGTACTATCCTCATTTTGCACCAGAGACGCAGAAGAAAGCAAAGTGGATCCATCACCCTCGTAGCTCATTGTTCTTTGTCAAGTAAGGGCAGCAGCATTTAAAAGATGAAGAATGGCTCTCTTGCCCTCCTTGGGGACCCCAAGAAGAACATTTCTTGTTGTGAAGATCAGGCTCTGGAAAGAGGTGACACATTTGGATCATTCGTTATCTGTGATACGAACCTACTTCTGCTTTCAGAGAGTCCAGATGACAACTCTGTTGTATATTACCTTAAGAAGATCTGAATCAATTTATACACCGGCTTAACAGGTTTTTTCATATAAAGAATACCAGTGAGATTAGAACATCCTGGATTTGAAATGCCTCAGTGTTAAGGAGAATTAACAATGATTCAGAATACAAGCCCTAGTAAATATTTAAGTTCAACTCCTTTATGAAGTGGGGATAAAATACAGAGTATTCCACTCTGCTATAAAAATCTTATGCCAGAGCATAAGAGCTGCTACAGGACTTGTGTCCTGAGTGGAGGACTGCCTTACTTTTATCTGCAGTTCCTTATTTTTGTCTCCCTGTTGTTCTGTGTTTTTTTTTCCTCTGGATTCCTGGCTGCTCTGGAAACTGGTGTGGGTGAATATGGAATAAACTTGCTTTTGCCTAAGGTATCATTAAAGAAAATCCAAACCCTACCTCAGTAGGGTTTCAGCTTAAAAATATTTCCCCTTGAAAGCTACCTTTGATGAATCATTTTTTTCCACTTTTTTGCAAATTTAAAGTGAAAGCAACAGAATCAGTTTCAGTGCTGCCATAATTTTTTTTTTTTATTGCAATTGCTGGTTCAATCTCATTGTGAATGAGAAATAAAGCAGTACTTCTTTCTCTGCAATTGAAAAGGCTCAGTTTCAAGTTCACGAAAATGAGATTGCATAAATACTCAAAAGACATATTACAGTAATCTTCAAATCTGCATCTTCAAATGAAAAGTAGTCTCTTCAGAAGGGAAAAAAAAAGCTCTGATCAAAATTCTGAGAGTTATAAATAAGGACTCTGTACACAAAGGAACTTTGTATATTCAGTAGAGTGTCATATGATGGCAAAAGCACATGAGGGTCACCCTGAGGATTACATCATCCGGAAGAGAACACAACATGCATCTCTTACATGAAAAGCATGTCAGACAAAACCCATGTATTTGCAATAGGGTCTTGGTCTCCAATGTCTCATTAAATGTATAAGAGGTTATTTTTACCCTCTTTAGATTTATCTTTCCTGGGCATGCAATGGTAATCCTTATTTAACTGCAAAGCCTACCATGAGGGAGAATTAATTTGTGTTGAGAGAGCTCTTCTTGTAAAAGAATTTTAATGCGATATGACAGGCAACTTTTTTCTTTTTGGGGGGAGAAAGAATGAGTATTTGTGTGAACTTTACTAACTGCTTACACTGTGTTTATTGACCCTTTTCTCTTACCCTTGCCTACATGTGCATTAGACATCAAGGGTTTGAAAACAATAAAAAATATCCCACGATAAAGACCACATTCAATGGACATTGCGCAATGCTTCAAAGCTTAAAGGAAAGAAGTATATTGTACTGGGTACAAAGTGCAATTTGCATTTGCAAATAAGATTTAATAAAACTAAGTCCTTAAGGTGCTCAGCAAGACCCAGTTCAATGCAGAAGATTGCCAATCAGTTTCTGTTCTATTTAATAGAAGCTTTGACTTCTTTAAGATTAAGCCTGAGAACGGCAGAAGTGACAGAAATGTTGACAAGACGGACTTGTTCCTATTGCGACTTCCTTCATGAGAGACTGAAGGGAAACGGCGTGGGTGCCTGAGATAGTCAGGTCAGGAGGAAAGGGCTTAACGTGGCTGGATATGGATCTACAGCCTGCAACTCAAGGAAAGGCTGAGTCCTGTGCTTTTACTGAAGTGTCATAAACCGTGCCGCAAAGCACAATCCCAGGTTTTGTTCCTCACGCGTTTAAAGGATTGGATGCCTCTCAGTTCGGGGGAAAAAAATTACAATATTTAGAGGAAGTGTCCCAGCAAACACCTTCCTGTTCTAAGACCAATTCTGCACTGTTTTGCTTTTTTGCTGGTAACGTCAGCCTACCTTCTCAGTAGCTTTTATTCCTTCAACTCCCTAGCAGAGCTGCAAAAAAGAGCCCTTCTTTTCTTTGTTGTTTATCTACTGAAACTTCTCTCTGACTCCAAGTTACTTACCTTGGTTGAAGAAATGGCTTATTCTTAGATGTGAAGAAACTTATACTGGCCCTTTGTTACAATCTTAGCTGGCCAAAAGTAATGGCTGCAATTTAATGTTTGCTTAAATTGTAAACTCCCTCCAGAATTACTCAACTGATTCTGGTCAGAGATACAAATTAAATACTGCAAATGCCCAGACTGCAAGAGTTGGGAGCACCTACAATAAAAAATGCTCTAATTCTCTAGAAAAAAACCCAAATCAAACCAAAACGCTGGCTAGGGTAGGGAAAGAATTGGACAGGAAATAAAACAATCCTTTTAAAGAACGTTGGTTATTTGGTGTTATGCTGCTCTATCAAATACACTTAAATGCTTAAAATAAACAGTTGTTTGTCTCAGCTTTATACTTTATAGCATGGACCTTGCTTTCTTGAGAGCCAAGAACCTGGGTAATTTTCAACAATTTTTAAGTTTGTTTCTGCTGCTGAACGCCCGTTACATCTGGTACCCGTGTAGCAATGGTTGGTAAGCTCAGACTGGCTCTGGTGAAGGCACTCTAGAGATGGTGTGCCTCAGTGTCCTAAAGGACGGGACTAACTTCAGGGAGCCATAACCACTTCGTACAGCAATAAACGCAGGGAGTCTAATATCTGAAATTGTTAGTTGTATGTTAAATTTGTGTACGTATATTAATGCTTTGAGATAGGATTTTGAAAGTAACAGGTTGGATTTCAAAAGTAACATCAAGAAGTCCAGGCTGGTTCATTACTGATAAATCTGTTTTCTTACTCTGGTTTAACTAGACCCTATTCATAGAGGTACTCTGGAACAGCTACTCCTCTTATTCTGGAATAATTAGTCCAAAGAAATCCATTTTATGAATTTCATTACAAAAATACTCTTCCATTCCACCACACTATTGAAGTTACCCAAAAGTATATTTCCGTAATGGGGCCTACATCAAAGCCGAACGTTTCAGGGGAAAGATAAGGAGCAATGACCAGTTAATGGATAATAAAAAATAGACTAAAGCCCAACATAGTTAACTTCTGAATTTACTGTTTTGCATTTTTTTCCTGAAGATAAATGCCTTTGTGAAGGCAGTTTTACATGGTTTTGTTCTTTCAGAGGTAGATTGCTTGATACACGCTTCGAAGCTTCATACATTTGTTTTGTTATGTATTATTCACTCCTTTCGACGAGGACCTGAAGATCTTCTCTCAGAAAGCTCTCCTTTAAACAAGTACCTCACCTGAAAAGGCAGGGTTTCACCTTGGCTGCTGCCCACCCTCTGTGGAAGGAGCACTTCACCAGTGCCGTGTTAACGACCTGCTGCCCGTGAAGGAGAGCATCACCCTTTGGCTCAGCTGTGATTGCTCCTGGCACGTCCTGCGAGGCACAGAGTAGTGAGTCGGGGGCATCTCCTGGTCCGACTTTTCAAGAAGCCCTGAAAGACCTTATGGCTTGGGGGCGGGGGCGGTCTGGGGGGTGGGAAGAGGTTGGTTGGTTGAGGGGACCGAACAACAGGGCTCGTATCTGAATCGCTCTCTTACACGTGCATGAAGGACAGGACGCCAGTCTGGGGAGCCATCCATGGCCCTGGGACGCCTGGTCTCAGATGGGCCTGGCCACATGCCCTACAGCCGCCCCCAGCAGCTGCACCAAAGAGCTTTTGGCTCTGAAGGCAACAGCCGGTGTGGGAACCCGCTGCCTTTTGAAGCCTCCCTTTCGTTGCTTTTGACGTGATTTTGGACTTTGCCCTGGGATTGCATCCTGTTTCTTGACCAACGAAACGGGGAGAACCCTCTCTGTGGCACCTTCCTTCCTCCCGGCCGGCTCCATCCAGCGGGCCGGGCCTCCGGCAGCCCACCTGGTTTGTGTGAGGGGAGCGGGACCCGGCCCTCTGTCAGCGCGGGACTTTTTTG
>NW_008795673.1:832748-880625 GCF_000699145.1 Aptenodytes forsteri | reverse complement strand
CCTTGCAAACTCGGTGGTTGTCTGCAGGCACCTGGGAGAGCCTCGTCCCCGCACGGCTGACGATGCTCAGAGATTGCACCTTGGAGTAAATATAGTACTAAGCTGTGTAAATATATTTTTAGTTCTCCTAAAACCACATAAAACCAGTTCTGTTAAACACTTATTTTAGTAAGACTATTATTAACTGCATAGATCAAATTTATTTCCTGCCAATCCATATTTAGGCACTTACGAAATGCCAAGTTTTTCTCCACTCTCCCCTTTTTAAATACCTTTTGGAGCTGTTAGTGCTTATAATGTAAACCATTTCTAGTTGCAAATTGGAAACCTCTGAGCCATAATGGTCTGTTGCATTTAGCTGGCTGTCTCTTGTAAGCCCTGCATTCTCATGCAAAAAAAGAAAGAAAAAAAAAAAAAAGCCCTAAAAAACCTTATGAGATTCATGTTTAGAAAATTGGCTGCATACATCGTAGCTGTTTTTTAAACCTCAGTACCTAAGTCACATTTTCCATTCCAAATATTGAGTGGTTAAACTATGTTAAAGGGATATACTCTACCTTAGCTCCCTTGCAAGCTTTAAGGCATTTTAACACAAAGGAAAATGGCTCTACAATTTAGAAGAATCTGGGACTAACCACTTCTTGCAGTGCCTGATACGCAGCAGCACCAAAGAGTGGAAGAGACTATTGGCAATTGTTAATGACCAGAATTGGTTTTGTTGTCCAAGTGGAGAAGTATGCAGAATGTAAATGGGATATGTATGGTGACAAATACATTGATAAAAATATTCTTGCATTCTTTATAAGAAGTTTATTTTTAATAGAAAGCCAGTTTTCACAGTGCTATTAGGATGTTTTAGTTATACAGTTCATACTCAGACTAGCAGAGCTGTTTATAAAATCATACCCTGAAATAAGCAAGCTGGTTTTGTTCCTGATTTAGCTCGTTTATGACCCAGTTCTTTGTATTGTATGCCTCTTTACCTTAATAAAGCTAGAGAAAAATGATAAAAAATGAAATTGACTTTAAAGGAATTCCTTCTTTTGAAGAAATAAATCCTTACTTTTAAAAAACGGAAGTTTTCTGCCCTGCTTCTCAGGTAGGTAAAGGCTGGATCACCCCAAGAAAGATTATGGTGAGTTGCAGACCTGCTGAGGTTCCCTATTTGCCCTGGATCCAGGGATATTCAGACAATCTGACTTCTGGCACCTCCTGAACTACCAATTTTCAGTACGTTAAGTTTGGAGACGGGTCCTCCCACATGGATTGGAGCCTGCAGGAGCTGGAACACCTGTGTTAGCAGCCTCTCTCTCCATTAGTTCTAGAAGGAGCTGGGGCTTTTGCGTTAGATGCTTGTAGGTAGGTGCTATGCATATCCCACCGTATGCGTGAATATGTAGTTTTGTTGACTGTGGTTCTCTTCAGTGAGAGAGTTATTTCTGTTTTCAAAGTTATGGCACCTAGAGTGTGGTGATCTAACGGAAGTCTGTAGAGGCTAAGCTTGCTTGCTCTTGTGACTTTGCTCAAATGTGCCCTGCTTCTGTAGTCCTGGCTCAAATCATTCTTGAATGGAGCTGGAATTGCTGTTGTCCAGTCCCCTTTGGTGCAGCTCCTTGCATTTAAATGTATGTCTAAAACTCTTGCTGAAAATGAAGCCGGGACTCTTTCTTGCCAGAGGAGCTTTGCCTCTCCAAATGTGCAGATGCAAGCCTTGTCAGGTATCTTCCACAGAGACGGGGAAGAAAGATGGGGGTTGATACTAGGTTGCCCTTTCCTTAAGGAAATCCGGTGTGGTGTAGTAATGCGATGGGAAATACTGACCCGCAGAGTTCTTGTGGATGTCCCCCAAACTCCAAACATCGACTGAGGTGATAATGTGTGAGGTTGGTCTTGAAGTGTCTCAGAGATGCAAGAGAGGATGTTATGTTCAAACCAATAAAAATGGTGGAATCAAAACAGAGTGGTGGTGGTCCTTGTGGCTTCTTGTGTGGGATGAGCTTCTGTAGCATGATCCAGAACGAGGAAGACCATCTTAGGTCAGTAGCAGTGGAAGCGGGTTGTCGAAACCCTGCGACACCGGGAGGGAAAGACTTGGGAATTCAGAATCCAGGGTGATGATTTTTCACTTGTGCATTGTTTGCATTGCAGTGTTTTCAAGACAGGCTTTGTGGTTTTATACTCCGAGCTTCCTGATAAGGTTGCTATGTGTTTGGTTTTGGGGAAGCCTTGTTCTCAAACAAGCTGTGTGAGATGGGGTGATTGGGGGACTGCTGCCCTCTGAAATGCTATCTAAAATACATGTGTGTCCCACTGGTTTTCAATGAAAAATGAACAGCTAACTTCTGTAGGAGGTCTTTGGGAACAGCTTTGTCTTCCCGTGTGTCTGTAAAGTGTCCAGCTCAATGGACACTGGATGGTCCTGACTGAAGCTTGTCTGTTACCGCTGACCCAGCTCAATAATAATGAATGTTTGTTTTTTTCAAATTGTTCATGCCTTTTTTTGTTTTGGGGATCTTGGTAAGTTTATCGGACATCAGTAATATCGGGGCAAATGGTCCTGCTTTGGCTAGTGAGTGTGACCGAGTGGTCTATATGAGAATTGAGAGGGCAGAAGGTGTAAATGCAGCAATGATGTGATTAATGCTTTGTTTCCTCTCTGACCATACACTGGTTTCTACTAAAGCTGTAAACTTGTAAAATGCTTTTGAGTAAAATCCATTTTCTTCTTCAAGCTGTTTTGTAAACATTTAAATTTTTTCATTTACTAAATACTGAAAACTCGAATTTTAAACTATTTAAAAGAGGTGGCTGGTAAAACCTAAGTAATAAATACTTCTAGCTCCCAGGACTGGATACAGATACTGTGTTAGAGATTTGAGCTATTGATTATGTCGATGTTAACTTGTCTTGAGTGGAGTAAACAGTGTGGCAGATTAAAAGTAGTAATAACTACTGCGGTATTCATTTTTGTCGGTGTTATCAAATTTTACTGTGAAAATGAATGTTTCACCTGAGAGACCTTGGTTTACGATTCCTGCATAATGATGAATATTGATACTGTTTGCAAAATACGGCTCTTGTTCCAAATTCTCTGAACTAGTTGAAAGTTCCTTTTAAGTAAAAAAATAACTTCACATATTTTTCAGATGTGGAAACAGAGAGAGAATTTGAGATAGCCTGAGATCAGGTGGACTAAGGTACAAGTGAGAGAAAGGAGAGAGAAATTATGAGGGAGTATCGCTGAACTCCTCAGCTAGTTCTTTCCATGATGTGGCAGCTCTCAAGCCACGCTGCGTACCCACCACTAGCTCTCAGGTCTCTCATTTTCTTGTCCTCTGCCAACGCCTTCGAACTCCCCACTGAGCACCGAGCCCGGTTCCCCTGAGCACAGGACCCCAGACCTCCACCATGAAAATCCACCGTGAAATTGGGAATAGATGTTTGCAGATCAGTGTTGCATTCTCTGGAGCATACAGTAATTGGAAGGCAGTCAGTCACGGCATGAAACTCTGGCTGGTTTGGAGGTTATGAGTAGTGAAATTTGAGAAGGCCTTTGTTGGTGGAACAATAGTGGAGGTACACTGGAAAGCGCTTCCAGTGAAACTTTTTGCCCCTCCCTCTCTCTCCCCCCTCCCATTCCCCAGCCATCTCCTAAAAGCGAGGTTTAGTATAACTATATTTGCATTTTACGCTTTGCAATGTCTTAAAATTTTATGGGTCTTTGAATTTTATTTCACAGCTCGTGGCTTTTCACTTTATCTGTACTGGCTATCGTTAGGAGTTTCGGGTACTAAAGTACCGCGTGTTTGCTTTACCTTGATACCGGGCGAATGCTGTACCAGCCAGCGCAGAGAAGAAACGCTAATGCATGGTGTCCTCTCCTGCAGTGCTAAATGGAGCAACAGCCTGATGTTCATCTCCATTCCCTCACTGGTATGGCCATTGCTTTTTCTGGCAGTAGTCATCATGTACTTCTATGAGAAATACCCAGGGTGTGCAGTTGTGACCTGGCTTCTCAAGGTTAATTTACTGAGTTTAAATGGCATTATTTAAAGCACGTTGCCTCTGTGGTCCCTGACTGCTACCTCCCAAAACGCTGTTCTCCCTGCTTTTTCTTCTGGTGTCACTGACTTCTGTTGCTATTTTCATCTTTCTGTGAAATGCAATTGTATTTCAGAGTTTATTGGTATTACCCGCTTCCTTGTTTTCTGGGTTGCACTTTTCTTATTATTTGGCCAGGCTTAAGACCCTGATGTGGGACAGAAAGCCAGTGATTCATCTGCTGTGGGAGGGCTGGGTGGGGAACTGGGTGGGAAGGCTGGGGAGAGGACGTTGTTTACATAGTATAACCTCAGCCGCCTCATGCAGGATTCCCTGCAGGGTCCCTGGGGGGCTCAGAGAGGTGATTTCATCAACTCGTCACCTCCAGAAGCTCCACTAACAGAGGGTTGAGGTTCCTACCTCGGAGCCGGGCTGTCTAAATAACCCTTATGATACCGTCAGGATACTTTTCTCCCTCTGTCTTTCTTCTCTCCCTCTTAGAATGATTAGTGTTTTGGTTATGAACTCTAAAAACCCGTGGCTCTTTGACAGTCAACTGTCAGCATAAAAAAGTTGCAGAAGTGCTAAAATGGCATTTTTCTCCTGCGTTAAGACACTTGGTACTGCCCAAATGATGTAACGTGCATTGGTGGTGGGACTGGGAAGTCCGGGCTTACTGTCGCGTGGAATCCCCGAGAGGCTGGCCAGACGGACCTTCGTGGGTCCCACTCTGTGCTCGTGTTGGGCAGTAATAGCCTGGAGAAGGAGCTTTTTTGTCTTGAGGAAATGTGTCAAGCGTTACCAACTTTTGTGTCTTTCTTAAACACTGGTGACTTTGTAGAGAGCTCAGTGTTATTAAAAGCAAGAATAACCGTTTCGAAGTTTTTAAATTGCACAGGCTTCTACGGTGTGTTTAAATGTGTTGGAAGTATGGATTGCTGTTCTGAAGCAAGCTCCTGACATTGGGTAAGAAGCTGTCATCAGGCAGCGAACAGAGTAATGTACAATTCATTGTCTTCAAATCTGTTGTTAGTAGTAGGAAAAGGCAACTCTTGGGATGACAGAATCCTCAAGGCGTTAACAGAGAGGGTCGGAGCAGACCACTGGCAACTGCTGAGAGGGGCGAGGAACTGCTAAACATAGTAGGTCCTCGTGAATTTCAGTATGGCCATGAATAATTATATTACTGAAATTATATTTAAAAATGCTGAAGCATCTCCTTTTGAAAGATAATTGTAGTTCTTGAATTTCTTTAGAGATTGGTTTGATGCTGCTTCTTAGAAATTCTTTGGCTTAATGAAGGTTCAAGGAGAGAATATTTTTATGCTGGACTGCTGAATGAATCAATTTTGCATTATATTTGCCATTTTTCTCTCTTCAAGCATTTTGAATATTCTGTTGCTGAAGTATACAGAGCTGCTGCTTTAAGTGTAGCTACCTCTACTGTTAATTTATGCTACTCATCGAGCTGGTTAATTAATGTGAAAGGCTAAAACACTGACACTTTGGACTCTGGTTAGATGTCAGCCTGTTATTGGAAGCCCAACCTCTATCCTTTGGACGGAGCGTTTGGGTACAGTGTATGCATGCAGCGTACACATCTGTACACGTCATCGTGGCAATCTGGATGGAGACTTTTGGAGGCTACCAGCCTTCATATTAAAGAATCTGATTTCTAAAAGTCCAAAGAGCCCAGTAGTCCCAGTACTTTTTGGGAGGCAGGGAGGCATCTAAATATCACTTGGATGTCAGAGGTTTCTCCTGTTTATTTTAGACTTCTGAAAAGCAGGCAGGTGTCTGACTATAATGAAGGAATTTAACACTGGGCTCTAGTTTTCTTAAACTCTTGGCCTCTTTTTATTCTTTCTTTTTGAGCTTGCAGGCTCTGAGCAGAAATTCTCTCTTGGTAACTTAACCCTGAGCAAATATTTACATTCATGAGATTCTTGCTACTTCAGCAATCATTTTGGGCCTTGAGGTTGGAACAGGGTGAAAGTTACTGTACCAAACATTGGGGCTGGGGAAGGAGCGGGAAAAGGAAGCCTGAAGAAGCCTCCAAATACGGTTTTACCATGTTTGGTAGGAATCACCTGTTCAGTGTATTTTGGTTGTCACTCCACAAACGTTGCCGTGTTCCAGAATGAGATTTGCAGAGATACCGTATTTCATGCCACTGGTCCTATGCATCTGATGGGTGCTTGTGATTTGAATTTCACCCACGTCTTCAAAATGCTGAATAAAAATGTTTGTGTAAAAACTGAAGTGAATGGAGTAGCAGAAGGGAAGACTGAGATGGAAAAGAAGGAAAAAGCATTGAGCACAGCACAAAAAACATTGAAAGGGGTGTAGGAAGAGATTTTGAAGAAAGAGGGTTTTAAAGTCAAAATTAGTTACAAAATCTGAAATTTGTAGAAGAGGAAACCTGTACAAAACACTTTGAAATTAACCTGTGGACACTGCAGAAATGAAGGAAAGGTTCTCCAGGGGACAGAACAGCAGAGAACTGAAGGAAAAGGAGGGAGTCATCTTCCCCAAAACCAATGGATGAAAATACCACCAGATCTCAGCCTCCTGCGTTTTTGTTTTCTAGATTTTACCGTAGTTGTCCAACAGTGTGCCCTGTGCTGGCCGCACCGTTTGTGGGAAAGAAAGAGGATGACAGTGAACTCGGTTCTCACACCCTTTGTGGGAGAAATAGGCAGGTTTCTCATGACGGTTCTCAGCGGAGGCTGAACACTGCTGTGGCTTCTTCTCCCCAGCCCATCTCTGACGCACCGCTTGGGGCTATGTTTGGAGCCCTACCGTAGCGCTCTGGCCCTTGGGCTAAATACTGCAGCTGCAGTGTTGCTGACGGCAAGCTGCTGGGAGCGCGGCAGAGCACGCGCTCGCATAGGAGAGCTGAATGCATGAAGCCAGCGCAAACTGTGTTGTATTCCCGCTTAAATTTGACAGAAAAAGGGATTGTGCCCCCGCAGCTAAATTTGTACTGTTGGTTGACACAGTTCTGCCCAGATCTACTGGAGCTGTGGCTGAATCTACAATACCTTACACTGATTAAAGGTCTAGCCCCCCGGCTGTAACAACGTATAGCTACATGTTGGAACTGTTACGGTTTGCATTGAAGTAGCATATATGGTTTTTCTATTTAAATTTTTTTTTCCTTTTTTCCCTGTTTGTTGAATATCTGCAAAGCCCCGGATGGGGGGTGGATGAATTTTGCCTGGAGGAAAATCTCAGCTGTTCCAATTTCCTGTTGGAGCCAGGTGTGCCACCTCCGTGCATCGCTCCCACCGGCTGCGGGAGTCTCACTCAGAGTGAAGTTTCCCATGGAAGAACAAACAGTGCTGCCTGCCGAGCCCTCCTGGATCTGTTTTACTAATTGCTATTGAAATTCTTACAGCCTGTTTCTCGGTTGTAAAAATGCAGAGCCAAATATCAGAGTTGGGGGGAACAATCCCCCCCTAATTATTATGCAGTTGAGAAATGAATTTCTTAAAAATTTTTTCAACTTAAGTAAATACGTGTCTTGCCTTGCCATTCCTAGTTTACTAATGGAGATGCAAGTGTTCACAGCTAGCGGAGAGTAAGATTTCCTCAAAACAGTAAAATAATAATTAAAAAAAAAATTAAAAAAGCCTGTCTCATCCACACTGTCTGGGGTGGTTGGAATTGGGTCGTTGGTCTGAGTTACGGCTGCTTGATTTTGATGGGAGTGCAGTCAAAAAAGTTGCTTCACTTGGAATGCAGAACAGATGCTTTTCTTATTCACTTGAAAGGATACTATAATTTTTTTTGTATTTCCCAGACCATGCAAGTCCCAAAAGTTATTTTAAAAATTGCTAATCCTTTTGTTAGGACAAAGAAACTGTGGAAGCGAATTTTGAGGGTAAAGCATCTGTTATGTTAATCGTCCATCTAGTTCAGGGTTCAAGCTCTGCCCCTGGCCACAGCCGCTGCTTCAACTGGGAAAACCTTTGTAGCAAACGGTTATGGAATAGCTGGCACCAAGAGGTGGTTTTATTCTTTTTTCCTTCCCCTTCTTCCCCCCACACCCAATTGTTTAAAAATTGGATTGTGTCTTAAAGCAGGAGGGTTCATAAGCTTGCAGAACTCATGGCCTCCACTGAAATAGAAATTTTCTTATGGATGGTAACAGATTTAGGGTTGTTGGTACATATTATAAAAAAGAAAGTTAATTTCTAGTTATTGAGAAAATATATACAGTGTGGTGCCACTGTTTTACTTGTACGTTCAGTGTTAAAGCACTGTATTTTGACAATAAGCTTGGGGAGGTGGGGGATGTTCAGCCCTGCTGCTGTGTGCATGAGGCAAAATGTTGCATTTTGAATTTAAGCTGACTCTCCCAAAGCAGTAAGAAACCTGCAGATAAGTTGCCTCCAACTGGAGCACAGCATGCCCTGTTTTGATGCTCCCTTTTCTCTCCTCCTTCCTTGTTGAATTAGGTTTCAAACAAAACCACCGCTGAAAATCGATCAGGATCTTGCTTAATTATTATCTGTGGCAGCAGAGCCTCCGTAGGGTGACATTTTGTTTTCTGTTCGATGGAGGGTCAGAAACCCAGGAGCCGTAGGTGGTGCCTGTAATTTGGGAATGGCTTGGTGAAATGTGCTTAAAGAACTTAAACCTTGAGAGCACGGGTTTTAAACTTGGCTATTTGATTTCCGCTACATCTGCTTTTGCACCTACATTGCTTGGGTCTCTCAACCACACAGGTATCAGCTGCTAAGAGTATATTCCAAATCTGCCAAACACATTACATTATCCTGTCTCCTGTTCCCTGATTTATTCCATCAGCTTCATTGGATGAACCTCAAACTCCTGTTGAGTCCTGGTCGCCTCTCTGTCCCACTCCAGGACGACTGAGGAACCCTCGTGTGCGACCCATGAGGCTCAGCATCAGCCACCCGCTTGCTTTTTCCATATCTCACTGTTCTTGGTCTCTCACCTCTCCTGACATCTTGCAGTTCTGTGGTACCTTCAGGATATTCCTGACGACATCTCTTTCTAAGATGTGTTTCTGTTGTGGCATCTGCTTGGCTGGCAGTCTGTAATAAAAACGAGTAAAACCCGAGTTGCTACAGTTACAGGCTAACTTAGCATTGATCTTCAGATCCTTCTGGTGGCCAGATTGCAACAATGCATATTTGTACTTTCAGCCCTCTGAAACTTTTGGTTTTAAATCCAAAGCCTTGGGGTTTAGATAGATCATGTGTGTGCAGTTTTGATAACTGCATAATTGTGCTGCTGTTTCCCCATTTGTTTTTTTTTTTTCCCCAGAATTTATGTTCCTCTATCTTGCGATGGAAAATACGGTCTTATGTGTTAAATCAAACTTTTGAGCATGTAGACTCTGGGTGTAGCTTGCAGGATTCTGGGTGTGGTGATATGATAACAAAATCAAACATCGTTGTCATTCCCTAGAACTGTGCATCCTACGGGGAATCCCTCAGGCGCCCTACCGAGGAGGCACTTCGCACTGAAAACTGATTTTTTTTATTTCACCACGTAGTGGGGAAAAAAAAGATGAGGCTTCATCTAATATCCACTTGATTAGTAAATCGATATCTCATATTGATCTGTCTTTTGGAATGCATTAAAGACGTCTAAGCATCATGTGCCTTAGTTTCTAAAAATACTGCAAAATCATCATTTGTACTGAAGGCCTTAAATACTTTTTTGTGGAATATAATTGAAGTTTTTCTTTCTAAAATGTTGGTTAGGATTTTCAAAGGCAGCACAGTTATAAAAGGGGAGTAGTTCAAATGTAACTCGATTCTGTAACTTCTATTTTGGTTTCGTTTGGGTTTTTTTTTAAGACTTGAAAATCTGGTGGTGGTTTAAGTTTTTTTTTAAGTTGATGATCGTGACTGCAGTGGTGTCCCCTTGCTGAAAAGGCATATGGCAGACCTTAAAATCAAAATTGTTATTTTTTAGTCTGGCGTAATGATGCAAAAGAGAAGACTGTCATTTATTTCACTTAGAAGCAGAATATGCAGTGCTCTGACTTCTGTTGGGTTTGGGTTTTAGTGATGAAAAAGTGTTGCTCTGTCTTTAGCTGACACTTCAACTGCCTCTGAATTTGTCCCCACTCCCTGCACCCAGCTGGGTGCACACTATTATTTTATTATTATTTTATTATTATAGTGCACACACTATTCAAATTGGTGTGTAGGTCTTGAGTCTTCATTTAAACTTGCTGGTATTGATTAAACTGTAGGGTCTGATTTTTTTTTTTCCTTTTAAAAAACATTAAATGTATTTTTAAGAGCTCCATGCTGCATCTCACAATTGCAGGATTTGAGCTGGTTTGTTTAAACAAAAAACCAACAAAAACTGGAAGTCTGCATTTTTTCTGCATTGTTATTTTTACATTTATTTAATGGCAGTCATGATAAAGTCTGATTTATGTAGGGTTTGTAGCATAGACTCAGCTGTGGATTTCTACAAGCAGAATTTTAGAGAGCTTAGAAGTGTTTGTAGAAGTTAGATAATGACAGTATTTGGTGCTGTGCCTTGGCTGAAATATGTAGCATATTAAGTAAAGATATTGACATATCTGGTCTCTTATTTGGAGCTGGTCTAAATGGGTCAGTGTTGCTGCTCTCTCTTCAGGCCCACCCATTAAATCTGTTCTCCATGTAGTCCGAATATAAGGGCTAAAATCAAGTTAAATGCATTTTCAGTTTTTGTTGACTATTGAAATTAAATCTCGCGTGGTTTTTGGTTTGGGTTTTGTTTTGTAGGGATTGGGGGCTTTTTTAATATTAATTGCAGCACGATCCCTTCTTGCGAACAATCAGGAATATGACTTCCTTCCTTCCGGGCTGTTTTTCAGCGCTGACAATTGTCTTCTAAATATTTCATCCAAACCGGCAGATTCACGCTCCATCAGGCAGACCTGCTTCCGAATCCATTCCCGGCGCAGTAACTTTTCCAGAAGGTTAATGCAAACAGAGTTTTCTTCCTTCCCTCAACTTCTGTCATACTGACCATGTAAAAACAACTATTTGAGTTTAAATTTGAATTGTTTCCTTTTGCTAGTCTCCAAATTTAGGAGCGCTCTTTAAGCTCTCTTCTGCTAAGCCAACCTGTAGGTAGTCAGGACCTTGCTCTTTGGGGCTGAATGTGTAGACTGGGCTGAGGGATGGCCAGGATAGCTGAGAGTCTGCTGGCTGGGAAGACAGCAAAATCTTTGTTACAAGTAGTGTTTTGGGGGGGTGGGGGTTTTTTGGTGTGTGTTTGTTTGTTAAGGTGGCCTTCGAAAATAACATCGTATGTTGTACACATGATGAAATACCTCCGTCCCAGTTGAGGCAAACAGCGGATCCCTGGCAATACAAGCTCAGCTTTAGTTTGTGTTACATGTTGCCAGATCTTTGGATGGATTTGCCACTAGAAAAGGAACATTATCTTCTGAATTCAGGTTGGCTAACCCATTATTAAAAGTGGGCTTGCGACGTTTGTGAGCTAGGGCATGCCATAGTCTTATATCATGTAGCCAGGATTATTATAAACAGTGAAATGCTTTCTACTCTCTGTGCAGTCATGTTTAGTTTCATGGTTTTTAGGACAACACTTCAAAAACAAGCACTGATACTTGATTTTTAGTGCTGTAGGCGGCCTACAATACGAAGCAGACCCAGTACAGCAGAAGATAAAATATTTACAGTGTCTTGTCAGGGGAAAAAAAATGGTTCTTCTGAGTTCATGGGGGTTCAGTATATTCCCTTGCAATTATATCCAGCTTTGTAAGAATATTGGTATTCATTTTGCACAGGTTTACGTTGTAAGTATGTTCAGAGATCTGAACCGAATTTAGAGTTCCCTGCAAGTGGTGGCCTGGGTTTTCTCTCCTTCGTGTTCAAATGTTGGGTAATCCTTAGATTATTTAAAAAAGTGTTTGAGGATACAGATTGTAATGTCAGTGTTTGAGATCTAAGGTACTTAACAATTAATGATTTTTGATATCATTAGGAAAAAACCCAGGCTATTATAGGTTGTTTTTCTGCTATCTTTTCCACTCTGTAATTACAGGCTTGATACGGCTTTTATCATTTAGGTGGCATGACGGACTTTGGTCAATAAGAGCAGGAAATGACAGGGACAAATGCTTACTGTCTGCTACACCCCTCTGTTCCAATGGGAAAACAAAAGTAGGAACAAAACTTTTTTTTTCCCCCTCCCTTCATTTTCCTCTTTGTCGGACGGGTGCGAGTTCATTACAATGGAAATCAGTTGGAAAGGCTCCATTTGCGGTTCTGGTTATGAAGAACATGGGTACATCTAGAAAGACTAGATTTCTTTGAACTTGGGAGACGAGGAAAAATTGCAGCAGTCAAAGGTATCTGTCATTCTTGCGGTGAATATCAGATGTTCTATGATCAGTGGCTCAGGGGGTTATAGAGGGCAGTGGGAAAGTAAGATGCTGAATGCTGAAAAGTGGGGGGATTTGGGTTCTGTCAAAGAAAGGAGCTTTGCAGTGATCTTATTTAATGGGGAACACTCTAAAGCATTGACTCCTGCAGCAATTCTGGGTGTCTTGCGGGGAATCACAGTGGTAGCAGAGATTGTCTTGGCTTCTTATAATGGCTAATCAAGTCTAAGAGAAGAAAAACATTTTCTGTATTTCTGCAGCTGTTCACTAGTGTTCTGCTGGTGTTGCAGGAAACTCCTAATTGTTGATATTGTTAGGAATGCTTCCCCCCCATTGCAAGCCTGAGTTACTACTGTGCTGGCAGACAGCATACTTGGCACCAACAATAAAGGCAACACTAGAAAGATGTGTATTTAAGGAATCTGTAAGATGTATGTCAGGAGAAGATTTCTTTAGCTGGAAGCTGGTGCCTTGGTGGAGTTTAGTCTGTTTGTATTAAATAAACTGGCATTTAATTGAGTCCTCAGAAGACCACAGATCTCCTCTACTGGAAAAAGTGGGTGTTGTAGGAAACTCTAGATATAGCCATGCTAATTCTCGTAAATCTCTTAGCTTCTTTCCATGCCCCTAAACATAGGGTTTGCAATCCCTAATGGGGTATGAAGACACCACATTGAAGTGGCTTTCCTTGGCACTGTGTTAAGACATTCTGGGGCCTTGAGCCGTAACACAACTTGATTCTGGCACCGTCACTGCACTGCAGTTTGTGGAGGAGGGCTCCTCTTACCATATATGCAGAGTTAGGGTTTTTTTATCCTCCTAGGACTAATAGCAAGACCATATCTTCACCTGAGAGCACCAGGGGTACATGCATGGAGCAGTATACTGATTATTATTACCTTTTTTTTTTAAATAAATATTTTAACCTCCTTAGTTACCTTAAGTATTTTTAGATTTCACCCAAAACAGCTGGGTGTGGAATTAGTAGGTTACTGGGAGGTAAGGTGCTGCTCGCGTGACTATTGTTTCAGCTTTTTCTGCAGTTAGGCAGACCACGTTTTGCACATAGTCACTTGTCAGTTTTTAATCAGGAGAACCAGAAACTTGTCCTGTTTCAAGTACTGACTTACACTGTATAATGTGAACAACTGAACCTTTAGATGTTAGTATACAGTACTTGCACTTTAATCTGACTGTGAATCAGCTATCTTTGAATTGAGCCTTGAGGTAATGCTTTTTGGTCTTTGTCAGCTCAGTTGGACTTCTGACAGCTATTGAGAAAGTCGAGAAGAGGATTGGCTTTGTTTCCTCTGGTCTATTGAAGCTTTTTGTCTCTTCCTTACCTCATCTGGGGCAGTTGAGGACTTTATTTGGAGTCTGAAAAAAAGAGGATTAGGTTATTTGAACTGACTGGAAAACCCTGCTGGACTTGGGAGGTTCAGCTTTAAGGCTGCCCAAAAGCTTGGGTCGGATCTGGGCTAGCTTGTTACCGGCAAGGCAGCTCTTTGCATGAAGAACTGGGTCTGCTGGTGTTTTGGATAACCTTTAAGGTTTCAGCTTGGTTTAGAGTGTGTAAACACATAGGCTCCCTTGCAGCCAGATGGATCAGCTCTCTATCCGTGGCATCAGCATCTATCAATGGCAGCTGTGACTTGGGATGCGGAGGTGAGCAGTCCCTAACAAACATTTTTCCAGGGGGTGCTGCCTGTTAGAAATCCCTGCTGAGAAGCTTGCTCTCACCTCCTCCTGAATAGCCTGGACTTTGTTTAAAAAAATGCTGCAGTGCTTGGCTTCTCTCTTGTGTCAGGTTTGGGGGAAGACTGGATTTGGCTAGTAGGGGAGGCACATAAACAATTCTTGGAGTATTTTTGTTCCTGGTTCAGGAGTGGGAAGCAGTTCCAGTTGGTATTGTCCTTGTTAGGATATATTCTTAGTTTTTAATGTTTAGCAATAGGTTTTGCTAAGGTAAAACACTTTTTCTTAGGTTAAAAATATCAAAGAAAGGAAAAATGGCTTATGTCGGCTAAGGCTACATCAGCAATAAATGCAGCCTATAGAAGTGGACCTATGGAAGGAAGTTGGTGCTGAGGACCCTGCATCTGCCCTGTGTGTGTTTGAACGGCTTTTACGTTAGTTCAGCTCTAGTTAGGCCTTGCGGACTGAATGCCTGTTAGCTGCTGTTGTGTGCTAGATGCACTCCTTGAGTGCCTCTTCTAATTTCATTTTCTCTGGAGAGAGTCCAGGTCATACGCTCCGAGTCTGTGCTGAGCTACAAACCAAACACAGTAGGGTGAGGCGAGTTGGGAGACTTGCTTCAAAGGAGCTCTCTGGTCAGAACTAAAATGGGGATGGTGACACAACCATCGTCAGCCCTGCTGAAACCCTGCACGATGGGGTAGACAGCCAGCTTGGCGGGGCTGTGTTGGCAGGGCTCAAATTGAGTCTTGGCCAGTATTCTCTGTCCAAACCTTTGGTCCCGCACAGAAAAGGAGTGTCAGAGCATGGACTGATTCTGTATCCAAAAGGTGTACTTTGCTCATCAGGTTAACTTTAGATTAATACTTGAACTTGATGGAGTTTAACTTCTGTAGACCTTGACAAACAGGACCATGTTGTGGAGGCTGGGTTGCCTTCTCCAGCAATCAGATTTTGCAGTGGTTTCAAAAAGTTAAAAGTCGCTTTAGTGCCACTGATAGCCATGGTCTTCCACAGCAAGTGATGAAATTGTTTGAAAGGCCAGGAAGATGCTGCTGATTTTTATACCTTGTAACTTGATTAACACTCTTCTTCCTAAAAACTTGAGTGTTTCCCGGAGGTATCTGCCCCATGATTTGCTTATCAAGTTTGCTAAATAATGTATTTCAAAATCAATGTCTTTAAGTAATACATTTGTTGGGGGGGGAGTTACTTTTAGAGTTGAAGCATTAAAGCTGATAGAAGTTAATCTTTTGGTGGTGATCCCGGCAAAGGCTTTTCTTTCTTTGTTTTTAATCCTTTTTTTTTTTCCTTCTCTGTACCTTCACTAGGAGTTTGTTGTAGTCTCTCTTCTCTTCTTGGCTCAGTCTCTTACTTCTCTTCAGTGATAAGGAGATGTATATTTTTTTTAAATCATGATGTCAGAGGTGGTTAATCTTTGTTTAGAAAGAGGAGACCAGAATGTGTGTTGAAAAGGCACAGAAAGAAATAGGAAGTTTAGTTTCTAGTTAAGTATTTCCTCTTTTATTTAAAGCATTGCAGCATATTTGTTGACCTTGATTTAAGGCATCTGATTTTTTATTCTTTTTTTTTTCCCCCATGAGGGAAAACAGTTTGACATATCACTGAAGGTAACTGTTTTCCTTTAAAGCTCCAGTCCAGATTCAGGTAGTTACTTATGGATCTCAGATTACATGTTAAAAAAAAGTAAGTAATTTGACTAAGGTTTTTTTAATATCTTTGCTGGAGACATACAGCTTTTTAGTAGCTTTCTCAATGCTTTTTAGTATTTTTTGGACAGTAAATCGTAACTAACTGGAGTTTCCCAAACTTCAGTGAGGTAAGTCCATCAAATCCCTAGATGTGTTATAAGAGTCTTATGGCTGATCCTCTTCTAAACACCTGCACCTGATAGAGGTTTGTACTTCTATTATTTGCATCTCTGAGGTCATAGGTAAATATTATCTCTGCTTAGTTTGTTTATTTTTACTTCCCTAGTAAAGTTTGCTCTAAGGAAAGGTTACTTTCAGTGCAGTTCTGTGTCAATCCACCAGATGACACTTGATGCTTAAAGATGAAAAGATGAGTGGTCTTGCATTAAAAATTCTGTATTCCTTTGTTGATTTAGAAAAAGTAAAATTCAGAACATTTTATTTCCAAAATGTTTTCGTATGGTGCTTGTGAAATTTTAGGTGTGTGTATCAGAAATGCTTGTATGCTCTACTTGGGCTTTTCCTATGTGCCCATAAAAACAAAAAAATAATTGAGGGGAGTCTTTTTTATAAAGGCTTTGAACAAAACTGTGCAGAAGATAAAACCACAATCATCGTCACCACCTGATGAGCTGTTATTAGAAATGATACTCTTGTTGAATGAGAGGTTAATGGTGGGAGCAAAGACACTTGGAAGCGTGTATTCTTACACTGTTAAGCTCATCAGAAGGGGAGTGTTTTTGTGATCCATTTGTGCAGTGGAGTCCTGGTGCCTTTGCAGGCTTTACCACAATATTGACAGTAATTACAAATATGTAAATGGTTCAGACACAGCTTTTGTCAATGCAAAATGTTCTTGAACACACACCTGTCTGTGCAAGCCAAACTGTGATGTGAAACCAAGGAAGGTTGTTCTGTTTTGTACCAATGTGGAGCTGAACTCACTGTACAGCAATGGTGTATAAGCCAGAGGATTAAAATCCGGTGTTAGCATATATCTCCTATGTGTATTTTTGTGTGTACAGAAAACAGAGTAGACAAATGAGCCAGAAAATTTTGCTGTAGTAATATTTCTTTTCTTAAGTCAATAAAATAATATGTTGTAAAAGGTTCTGGGTGATGGTTTTTATCATCCTGGACTCACACCATCAGATATGAACTTGGGGTGAGCACCAGAAGGCTCGCAAGTGATGAGAGAAGTGGGGCTAAGTCCCTTTGCGACAGATCCTGGAGGCATATACATCTGTAGGTTCGTGGTCATACCATCTTTATCTCAGCAGTACTTTTGTACACGTGTGTTGTGGTTTAACCCCAGCCGGCAACTAAGCCCCACCCAGCCGCTCGCTCACTCCCCCCCAGCGGGATGGGGGAGAGAATCGGAAGAGTAAAAGTGAGAAAACTCGTGGGTTGAGATAAAAACAGTTTAATAGGTAAAGCAAAAGCCGCGCACACAAGCAAAGCAAAACAAGGAATTCATTCACTGCTTCCCATGGGCAGGCAGGTGTTCAGCCATCTCCAGGAAAGCAGGGCTCCATCACGCCTAACGGTGACTTGGGAAGACAAACGCCATCACTCCGAACGTCCTCCCCTTCCTCCTCCTTCCCCCAGCTTTCTGTGCTGAGCATGACGTCATGTGGTGTGGGATATCCCTTGGGTCAGTTGGGGTCAGCTGTCCTGGCTGTGTCCCCCCCCAGCTTCTTGTGCCCCCCCAGCCTGCTCGCTGGTGGGGTGGGGTGAGGAGCAGAAAAGGCCTTGACTCTGTGTCAGCACCGCTCAGCAGTAATGAAAACATCCCTGTGTTATCAACACTGTTTCCAGCACAAATCCAAAACACAGCCCCATACCAGCTACTGTGAAGAAAATTAACTCTACCCCAGCCAAAACCAGCACAACGTGTAACAGCTCACTGCTGTTCATCCTAAGAAGCAATTTGTAATTAGAGAGAGGGAAGTACGAGATGGGTCACATTTAGCTGTTCCAGTTCAAACTGTGTAGTACTTAGGAGGCTTATAGATGTGTAAAAAGGGTCGGTGGCTGGTTTGTGAGTAAAATGCATAATTTTATATGAAGTGATCCCTCTCCTGCCAAATAACTTACTTTGTTGCAGCTTTTGCTCTCTTCATCTCTTTACCCTCTGAACATACTACTAAGGTACTGTGCCTAAGCAGTGTGAGCAATTACACCGTGATTTTGGAAGTAACGTGCCTCACCCTGGTGTTTTTAATCAAAAGCTTTAAGATTAATCTCACATTTTATTGATACTGTCTTTGAAATAATACAACGTAAGTAGCTAGCACGTGAACTATGTTTCTTCTCCCAGTGGAAAACATAAATCCATGGCTGTACCTTACTTGTTTTCCAAGGTAACTTATTTGTATTTTGTTTTTTATTTATTAAGCTGGTTTTCATTGCTCAGCAAAGTATCTGCTTTGAGGCCCTCGGTCCCAGGAAGCGCTTTTGCTTTATGTAGCTGTGACCTGGCATTAGTGGTTGAAGTGACTTTCTGCTAGGCACTTGACATTCTTGTTTCTCTTCTCTTAGAATCATTTAGGTTGGAAAGGACCTTTAAGATCATTGAGTCCAACCGTTAACCTAGCACTGCCAAGTCCACCACTAAACCATGTCCCTATGCGCCACGTCTACACGTCTTTTAAAAACCTCCAGGGTTGGTGACTCAACCACTTCCCTGGGCAGCCTGTTCCAGTGCTTGACAACTCTTTTGGTGAAGAAATTTCTCCCAATATCCAATCTAAACCTCCCCTGGCGCAACTTGAGGCCGTTTCCTCTCGTCCTATCGCTAGTTACTTGGGAGAAGAGACCGACCCCCACCTTGCTGCAACCTCCTTTCAGGTGGTTGTAGAGAGCGATGAGGTCTCCCCTCAGCCTCCTCTTCTCCAGGCTGAACAACCCCAGTTCCCTCAGCTGCTCCTCATAGGACTCGTGCTCTTAATGCAATTCGTGATGATTAAAGGAGCCACAGTGTGCACAGACGTTTAACGGAGGCATTTTCACTCTGACACATTGGTATGGTCCCAGAATTTGGGAATTGTACTGGATTGACTGAAGTGATAATTGGGCGTTTCCTGATGGATTTTTTTATCCCCCCTGCCGTTGGAAAGTACCAAATCATGGCACCTGATGTAATTCCTCCGAAATGCTTTGCACTTAAATATACTCAGCATCAAAGGTGCCGGCAAGGGGGTGGTGGCAGCACCCACAGAGGTCTCTGTGGACGCGCCAGGCAGGGGGACCCAAGGAGTGCCTCAGCTGCTGGCTTTGCTGCTGGAGCTGGGAGATTGCAAACTGTGGGGCGTCCTCGCAATCGTGAGCACTCGGTGCTGTATTTTGCTCTTTGAAATGACCTTTTCTGATGAGCAGTATAAAGTCTGAAGAACTTAGGGTTTTATGGGGAAATTTTGAAGTCTCAAATTCAGTGCCAGTATTTTAATTTGTTTTATTTTTTATTAAAAATGAATATTAAAAAAAAACCCCACCTGATAAACGTAGTCTACCTTGTCTATTTTAATGCAATGTAACCTATTACTCTCTCTCTGGACAACTAGTAAAGGGCAAAAAATCTGCAGAACGGGAGAAGTGAAGGGGAATGATACTTCTTGCTGAAGACCTGGGAATCATCTGCTTAGCAGATGTTTAAAATAAGTCTTACAACTATTCTGCTTATAGATGTGTGTGTGTGTAGCTCATGGATTTATGCACATTCTTGATATGACAACTGAGTTCCCCCGGTAAAATCTGCGATCAGTTAGTGACATTGCAGTATATGTGTTGGCAAGTCCACCTGTGTTTGAAATCTGTCCCAACATTAATCTTGGGAAAATTGAGGATGGGTCATTTTCATTAGTGGACCCTTGCTCAGGAATTTAGTTCAGTCTGCACAGCTGGAAAGATTGCGTTGCTTGTCTGTTCACGACTGCTAATTTTAAGGAGCTGCAGATTTATGCTACGTGGCCCACCCTGTAGGTTTCCACTGCCTTTCCCCCCCGCCCCCCGCTTCCTTAAGTTGAAGCGAATACGGAGGATTGCTCATGGATATTGACCTGGCCTAGTGACAGGTTGATAGATTTCTTTCTAAATTATTGTAGGGGAAAAAAAAAAGGGGGGGGGGGAGATTGGACAGGGGGGGCGGCAGCACCCTCCTGAGAGCAGACCGGAGCGGCAGTGTCTGTGTCTTCTGGAGAGCTGCTTCTCAGAGCTGGCTTAAGAGCTGCTGGAGCTGAAGGAAGGCGTGCATGGGTAGCAGCGTTGTCTGTCAGCCTAGCGATTTCTTTAGCTAAGGTCCAGGTTTGTAGTGTTCAATGTAAATGAACAATATTTTATTTATGGTTGCAGGATTTAAGCTGACTTTTGCAAGTCTACAATTCTATGTTTTTCAGGTGATATACATTGTCTTTAGCCCAGGCAGAAGTTCAAATGTTGTCTAATTCAGTCAAAGGGTTGGTCTGGGATCAATTTGGAAATATGGTTAAGAACTTGGCACAGAAAAGCTCTGTGGTCTGTCTGGGTGAGATGCTACAAGACCTGACTGTCAGGGTACTTCCATTTAGATGAGAGGTAGACAGCCCTAAACACAGCTTGGAAAGCTCTTAAACGTCAGGAGGAACAGTAAAGTTTGTGTTTGGATGTATGGCAAAATTGAATTCACTAATTGGTACCCTTTGTAATTTAAATCTGAGTTTCTCTTTTATCCTGTGCACAGATTAAAAACACATCCTCACCTCTCTTCCCCTTTCGCTTCCTCCACCCCTCATACCTGGGCAGTATATTAAAATAGAGGAATTCCATGTCTGATTGCACAAAAGCTAAGCTGGGATGAAATAGTTTACAGGCCGTGGTATGCATTTGTCATGTTTCCTGCTCCCCTCCCTCTTCCCTTTCCATCTGTTATCCAAATCCTTTGGTTGTCACTTTCACTCCTTTTTTTATTTCTTTTCTTGTATTCCTTATGGTCAACTCTTTTGTTACTGTTTTCTTCAGTTTTGTCTCAAAACCCCATAAAAGAATTATACCGAAAACATAAAGCAGTAATTTTCAGGCAAGCCGAACTTTTAAACTGTGTGTTCAAAGGAGGTTTGAAATTAGGTGATGGGAGTTTATGCATCCCTAATTAGAAGCAAAGCTAAGCAAGCATGACAAATTTATTGACGATAAACCTCAGCCCTGATTAAACATCTGTTGAAGCCCAGCTTAATAAATTACAGCAGATTATTGCTGCCTGAGATGCAGTTACTGGGTGTTTGCGGGGCTCTGGAAGAGCCGCATTGCGATGTGTTTGTGGGACCATTAACAGCAATCCTGGGGCTCTGTCCGCTGCACAAGGCTTGCTGCAAGAGTTAAGAAAGTCCCTTGTCCTTCTTAAAATCAAAGCAACTTGCTTCATTTAAAAAAAATTATCCAGAATCTTCTCAAGGTGTACTACTGAAGGGGTGTCCTGGTTTCGGCTGGGATAGAGTTAATTTTCTTCCTAGTAGCTGGTACAGTGCTGTGTTTTGGATTTAGCATGAGAGTAATGCTGGGAACACACCGATGGTTTAGCTGTTGCTCAGCAGTGCTTACACTAGTCAAGGACTTTTCAGCTTCTCCTGCCCTGCCAGCGAGAAGCTGGGAGGGGGCACAGCCAGGACAGCTGACCCAAACAGATCAGCTTCTCATGCTCTACCGACTGAGAAGGCTGGAGGTGCACAAGAAGCTGGGAGGGGGCACAGCCAGGACAGCCGACCCAAACTGCCCAAAGGGATATTCCATACCATACGACGTCACGCTCAGTATATAAACTGGGGGGAGTTGGCCGGGGGGCGGCAACCGCTGCTCAGGGACTGGCTGGGCATCGGTCAGCGGGTGGTGAGCAATTGCATTGTGCATCACTTGCTTTGAATATTCTTTTATCATCATCATCATTATTATTATTTTCCCCTCCTTTTCTGTCCTATTAAACTGTCTTTATTTCAACGCACGAATTTTACTTTTTTTTCCCCCGGTTCTCTCCCCCATCCTACTGGGGTGGGGAGTGAGCGAACGGCTGGGGGGGGTTTAGTTGCCTGCTGGGTTAAACCACAACAAGGGGACAAAAGATAACGCATAAAACTTAATTTTCTTTTTGATTAAAGAGGATCTGAACAGATCCTGAAGGCAGGCAGAAGGCTGTAAAGTTCCAAGGCCAACAAAATATTTAGCTTAATACGAACTTGAGCTTACTTGTGTGGAAAATCATGTTTTACAGGTTGGAGAAGAGTACAGCGGGACAGCAGTCACAAGGTGTTTCAGTGAAGCTCTGGTTTAGTAGTGTTGGAAATAACCCGGGGGCATGGGTAATTTGTTTGACTCCACAGCGCACACATTTTCTCACTGTGGGAAACCTGGGTATTTCTTCAGTATGGTGTTTTGCCTTTCCTTGCTTCACTTGTGCCCTACTTTTTTTTATTTCTTGTAGTCCAACAGGTCCAAGTTCCATTTTGTTTTGTATTGTGACCGCTACAGTAGTTTTCCACCTTTTCCATACAGAGATCCTCTTTTTGCATATTTATTTAGCAATATGGAAAGATACTTCCTCGAGAAAATGGATTTCTTGAGCCAAGAATGCGTTGCCAAATGTTTGTCTAAAGCATGTCATTAGTATGGACGAAACAAACGACAACCAGCCCAAATCCAAACCTCTTGGCAGCAAGCTAGAACAAAGAACTCCTTTGACTGTCTTGTGCCAGACATTTAAACCCATACAAGAGATTGTGCTTAAAAGAACAACATTCAAAATAGAAGCCCTGGGTGCCATAAAATAGGCAAGTTAGTGCAAGACAAGAGGGCCTGGTAACTTTATTCCTCAAGCCAGGATGTAGTTTCATGGCTATTTGAAAAATAAGAGAACAAAAGTAAATCCTTCTCCTGCAAATACTGAGCTTGTTCTGGGTCCAAAGCATGTCAGGCCGGGCTCTGGTCATGGAGCAGTGCTCTTCCGAATAGCCGTGCTCGGCGTCCCATAAAAGGATGCTGCAAAATAGCAGCTGGCAAAAATCGAAGAATTCAGTCTGTTGATTTGTATTTCCTTTGTCTGGTTCCCTTAAGCAAAAACCTGCTAAATCTCAGCTGGGAGGTGACTGAATTTCTGTAATTGATACATGATTCCATGTCAATAGAAATGTTACTCCATAAAGTGCTTTGGGATTTTTTTTTTTTTTTTAAAGTCTTTTGTATAATAAGATTATCATTAAGCCTGATTAATTACGATTGAACACATTCCAGAATCCAAGATGAAGGCTCTAGAAACTACAGGCTTGAGTTGATTGTAATTTTATAGATCTTTGTACAAGTACTAATTTTTGTTTGATGCAATACAGAAATTAACAGGAATGCCCAGATTATTATGTTTTTTTTTAATTTGTGTCAATACAGTTTTAACTTTTCCATTGGTGTAGGAAGATGCACTGATTTGCCATGCCAGGCAAGTGTGCTGCTGCTGGTTCCTGGCAAGGAAACTAGGTCATTTGTACATCTTAAGCCTGGTAGAGAAATGAGCAATTGAGTGAATTGCAACCTTTCTCTTTACAGCAAAGGATAAAATTAAGGGGAAAATTAAAAAAAGACCTTTGCTTTGTTTTACATGAAAGCATACACATGTACAGATAATTGCAAAAGCTGCAGAATAAAGCTTTGAATGCAAAAGCTTTTTTCATAAATCAGAAGTAGAGTAATAGTCCATACTAAAATTGCTAATACAATCACGGTCTCTTTGTTACTGTGCAAATTTCCGCAGAGTAATTTGTCCAACACCATTTTTGTTGTTTCTGAATCCACTTGAAAACAGAGTAAGAGAAGGCAGAAGACCTTGGGGTCCAGTTGGGTATTTTGTTAGAGGAAAGCAGTGTAATGTTGTGCCTGCCCCAGCGGCAGATGCTTGCACCGAGCCTGAAACCAGCACAGAGGAGAAGACTCTCCTATTGCGGGGTTCTGTCACCTTTACTCATGAAAAATAGCTGTTAGTGCAATTAGATTAATTCAATTAAACCTTTCAATTTCTTTGGATAAGACTGCTGTATTTTGGCATGTGAATGAGAATCAGTCCCTGTTTAGAGCATCCCATATTTACATATAGATCCTTATAAAAATACAGTTTCTGTTCTGTATAATATTACTTTGATATAAACCTATATATGAGCCCACCCACATCTTTCCGTGTGCCATCGGATACCTTTAAAAGCAATTTTTAATAGAGTTGTGAAAGTGAATCCAATGCTCTTCTGCTTGTGGGGGACAAGACCTTTCAAACATTAAACCTTGTAATGGCAGCTGTGGAATGACCCTGCTTCAGCGTAGCATGAAGAGGAAGCACATTCTTAGAAAGGCTTGAAGTTTTGCTTGGAAGCACTAATTTAAATCATTTAAGGGAACGATTTCTTTGCAAATATACTTACTGCTCAGTGCAAATGAATCTGTATGGTAGAATACTGTGTTCTTTTTACTACTTCTTGCATGAAATGCTATTATGGTACTAACTTCTTTGCACGGTGTCTGTTCTCTGCATGCTCCTTTACGTTTTTTTTTTCCCCTGCAGAATTGCATATTCTGTTTGCATTGGACCGTGACTAATGTACGGATTTGCTTTCTGTAGCGCCAGTGATGTTCTGCCAGTGTTTTAGCAGGGGATTCCCACAAGAATTTCCCTGCCTCTCCCGTGTGCCAGTGAGGAGTTGTGTGCATCAAGAATACATGTACTTCATTTATTTACTTTGGAGAGTGGGAAATCAAAGGCTCCCGTTTACTTTTTTTTTTTCCTGAAATGATACTACCAACTCAATAGCTGGTGCTGGAGGGGGAGGCAGCCCTGTCACGGGAGATGGGTAGGACGACCACTGGCCAGGAGTCCGTGCTCCAGTTCTGTTCCTGCTGTGAAACCTTGGCAACACTTTCCTTCCCCCCCCCCCCCCTTTTCTTTCATTTTCAAGCATTCTTTGTTTGAACTGTGAACAAAGACTGTTTTTAGTAAGTATTTGTACAGTGCCTATCTCGCTGGGCTCTGCTTTCCTTTGGGATTGTTAAGTGCTTTTGTAGTAATAATAAAATTAAAACTAGACACTGGTCAAACAAGCTGCTATCAAAGTGCTCTCACTAAGAGCAAGGGCTGGCGTTCCACGTCCCAGATCTTCCAAAAAATGCGTGAAATCCACAGAAGTGCAGATGACGGGTTACCTACATCATACATATACCCATACACAGCTAATTGCAGAGAGTCATTCTCTTCACTGCCCCTTCCCTTCCTTCCCCTCCCCACACCCTCCTGCACCCCTCGAAGCACATCCAAACACTGCGTCCAGCTTCAGTGCTGCGTGGAGGAGACCGTAACCATCCACCAGTGCACCGGCGGGGGGGCTCAGGGGAGACCACCTCTGTGTTTTGCGTCGGTGGTGGTGTTTTGTTGGGGGTTTTTTTGTTGTTTGTTTTTTTTTTTTTGTGGGGAGGATGATTTGCCCGTGAGATTCTGCAGGACCGACTGTGTCCGGGATTTGGCAGGAGGATGAGTAAAAGTAGCTTTAGAAAATGCAGCTTCTAATGAAGGTGTCTGCTTGCAGTTTGCCCCATGAGCTGTTTTGGGAAGGATCCGTGGATTAAGTGCCCCACTTCTTATTTGGCAAAATAAGTAAATGTGAGCATTTTTCAGCCTCTCTTTACTGCTGGACTTTTTTCTAGTACCAGGGTGGTTTCAGAACTTCAGGGACCTGAGCACTAACAGTGTGCTGCTCTCTTGCACTGTCTGCCATGGCAGTAGAGATTGGAGTTTTTGGAAGAAAATTGTTCATTGATGTGTTATTCGTGAATAAGTTTTTATTCCTACTGGTCTTAAAGAGATGATGCATAAAATTAATCATGAAAAATTACTGTAACAGTGGCAAATTCCCTCTTTGTAAGCTTGTAGTTATTAAAGGGAATGATTGTCAAGATATATGTACACATATATATAATATATGCATGTGTGTGTATATATATAAAATTAAGAAATATATATATAAAAATTTAAAAAAGAATTGGCCTGGCTCATGCTCTTGCTAAAGCTGTTCAGTGTTAGTACACAACTGTGGTTCCCCTTGTACAAAGGCTATCTTTGTTTTTCATGGTCTATTTAAAACTCTGTGTTTTAATAATGAGTTTCTCTGGAAACTGGAGGAAATGAGGCTATGGGTTTTTGTCCTGATAAAAACCAAATTGGAAATGGCAAAGTCAACTGTGAATAAATATGCATGTTGTATTTTTTTGTTTCTTCTTCCAGCTTTGTTCCTCTTTTCTAAATGTTTTAGAAGAAATTACAAAGCTCGTATCAGTGACTTCATACAAGTAAGTTCTACTTACTTTCAAAGCATGTGCTGACCATGGAAATAAAATGAGAATGGAAAAAGGCACGTCACACCTTTCATATTTGTTTCTGATAGATTTCATTTAGTTGTACTTCCAGGACTAACCATGCCCCCTCTTTCCCCACGCTCACTGGCTCCGTTCTTGGTTTTCTCCTGACACGGTTTCTAGCGTAGAGCACTCCGGCGACATGCAGCCCTAGGTTTAAAGTCTGTCATAAGTGTTTGCTGCTTAAAGTAATTATCAACACTGCCTGTAAGCTGTTAACAACAACAACAACAACAACAACAATAAGTTACAAGTAAAATGAAATTTAATACACTTATTGAACATGTGGTATGAAATGGATGTATCAAACATCTCTTCTATAAAGACCCATTCATCTAGTTTTCCTGGTGAATAAACCTTTTTTGTTTTAGAAGAAAAATTAGCAAACTTAAGTAGCTGAAGTTATTTGGGTGTTTAACCTTCTTTTGACACCAGTTACTCCCTACAAGTGATTTAAACTTCTCTCTTTTTCCTGCAGGATCTTAAGGGAAGTGTCTAAAACAAGTTGCAGAAAGCCATGTGACCAGGGCAAAATTTTCTGTTTAGTTTGTTTAAGCCTAAAAAAGCAAAGATGCTGAGTTCTCAAAGGAAGGTATTTTGGCAGCAGAGGTGACTGACAGCAAAGCTAGTTCCATTTTCTCAAAAATTACTCAGTTTTCCAAAATTTATCTTGCAACAGAACAGTGATAAAACCCCGTTGCTGGCTTAATGTCACCAAGAAAAGTCCAAGTGGATTGGAACAATCATGCTTTAAAGTTACAATGCCCCTGTAGTAACTGCAGATTCAGGGGGAAAAAAATAATTGATAAACACTGTTTCATTAAAAAAAAAAATTATTGACATTTTAAACCAGTCTTAGTTTTTAGGGTAGCATCTGGAAGCCTTGTTAGTGCATATGAGGAATTTTTCTGCCGTTGCTTGAGAAGGAAATGCTGGCCATTAGCAGAGATGGGGTTTCAAATGTTGAAAACTTAAGGAGGGTTGTGAAAAGTCATCTTTTGAAAAATCACTTCAGCTTCCTTTCTAGTGACTTGGACTAGGTTAGAATATGTGGAAAACCTGTATGGCTCATAAAAAGCATCCCAAGTTGTCTGTCTGCCCACACAGTCAGTTCTGTGCAGGAGAAAATTGTAAAAATACATATTGCAAACCACAGACTGTCCCCGGATATAACGAATACTTCTATACATCTCCATTTTCATGAGCTGGTGTACTATTTCACTTTTAGTTGTTTTACTTGGGAAGCTGTGATGTATTCACAGGGTGTGCTTGTGTAGCTCTCAGACAAATTAGTAATTGCAATTTTTTTGTTGGTTATTTAGAAGTTATTACTCCCTTCATAAAAATGGCTCTTTTGCATAGTGTTACCGTACAGCTTGAGTAATTCGTTGCATCTTCTGGGGTTTTGGGTGATTTTTTTGCTGCATGCAACTACTGATACTATTAATACACAGCAATTCAAGTGTCTCCATCAGATACATAGTGTTGCAGTTAGGCAAGCAGACAGTGTTTTCCTTTGTTTCATTTGCAGGTGAATGTAGTTGTCAGAGTATCAAATAAAGGGTAAACAAATACCAGGTATCTCCTTGTTCCTTGTTTTGCTGTGTACATGATTTGAAATGTTAGTTTATCCTTAACAGTGGTCTCATTATTTTTTTTTTTAATTATATCTCTATTTTCTTCTTCCAGCAAGAGGTTATCAGTAATCTAAAAGCTACCAGCCACCAAGAGATTAGTTCTTCATTTCTTTGCGTGTGAACAATTCTAATAAAAAGCTTCAAGAAGATTACAGGAGGATCACATAGTAATAAATAGCCATTCACTTGTCATTTTTGTTCCATTTATTCTTTCTCAATAAAAGACTAAAGACTGGTTTTTTTCCCCTCAGCTTTGCACATCTGATATCTTGCCTTGTTACTAGGAGACGTGGTATGATACGTATGTTACTTTCCTCGAGCACGGTGGTATTAGCCACTTAATCACAGGAATGTAGGCTGGTAAGAGTCTGTTGCTATTTAGCTGTTAGAAAGTCTAAAACAGTAATGCTTTTCTATTTGTTCAGGGAGTCTTTGAAGAAACCTCCTGGCTATCCTTCCCAGACATACCTGGATACGTGTGATTTTTATATACCTGTAAAAATCTATATGTTCTTTGACTTTTGATAATCAATATATGCTATTCCTGCAATTTCTTGGCCTTCTACCGTGCCTCAGTTGTTACCTTTGTCTCTCCCTGCCAGGCTACCTTTTAAAGAAAAGAGTAATACATCTGAGCTGCTCCCATGTGAATTCCCCTGAGCTTGCTGAGCTTCCTTGGTAGTCGACAGTGTGGCTCTTTAATCTGGTTTCCTGAGGAAGTGAGGGTTATGCAATTGTGCTGTCTGTCCCTCGTCGCTCTTGAGGCTGCAGGCTCGTTTCAGACCAGGTTGATAAAGGAGTAAAGAGCTGCAGAATAATTTTTTTTTTTCTTTTTCCTTTCAGTTCTTCCAAAATTCATTAGCCAAATAGACAGGTCCCTAGAGAGGAGGAGACAAGTGGGCGAAACCATCAGGTTGGCAGCTGCCAGCTGGGCAATGGACACTTGAGTTGCTCCAGACTAGCCCCATCCTGTGCTGGTCTGTGCCTGCTGGGGATGTGCGAGGGGCCCAGTGGAAAGCTGGCATTGGTGTAAGGGGATGAGGCCAGAAACGCGTAAGACTAGGCTAGGTGAGCCGTGCAGAGCTGCTCCTCGGCTTTTGGCTGCAGCAGTAGCTGGGCTACTCTGGGTTCTGGCTCTTTGGGTTTTTAAGCCTTCTAAGCCCTTCCCCGTTGTTTGTAGCAGTTGGCGTTTTATGGTGTTTTGCTGTGTTTGTGTTGGCAGATTTAGTTCTGCTTTTCCTTGAGTTTGCGTAGGAATTGGGATTTTGCTTTGAGTGAAACTTCGCTATTAGCGGTAATAAAGACGTGACGGTGGGGGCGTCTGTAGGAGCACAGGAAAGGACGGAGAATCACGCTCTGCGTGATCTGGGTACCATGTAATCAGCAAAAATTATTTTTATTGGATAAACTAAGTAACATTTGCATTTTATTTGTATTAGGCTTTTTGATTTGTGGCCTAGTAAAGAAATGTTGAAATCCTGTTTGGCTGGGGAGGAAAACAGGTAGAAATATGTGGATTAGGCTATTTGCTCTCTGCTTCACAGGAAGGACTACCTTCCCGCTGGGGTTTCTCCACTCCTGTACCAGCAGTATGGCTTCTAGGGATGGTGTATGTATAAATGTAATATTAATTCATCTTCCTGCTGTGAGGTGGTGTTAGGGAAAACATATTTTTCATACTTTTTTTTTCTCTCAAAGAAAAGATGCTCTTGCACAAGCTGCGTATTGTCAACTCAAACTGAGGCAGAAATCACTGAAGTGAGAGAGGAGTCAGAAAGGGACCCAGCTTAGGATATTTTTCCCACCAGTTTTCCCCCAGCCCCACATGGATGGGAGATACCAGCCACCTCTTTAGGGGCACTGGAACCCCGGTGCTGTCTTCTTTTCCCCCACGTGGGACCGGGGGGATGAGGAGCAAGCTCCAGGAAGAAGGCAGCTGCTGCTGGGCCTGGCTGGAGCAGCCGCGGGAGCAGCCGCGGGAGCAGTCACTGCCTGGGTTTTCTGCAGAGAGACTCCGCAGCCTGATGGGTCATTCCAGCCTTGTGCCCAGCTGGCTTATAACTGTTCTCACGGTGTCTTCACCTCAGCTTTGCTCTGTCTGTCCTTTTGTATGGCCCACAGCTCGGTTCCCTTTTCTCTTCTTGGCTTAACTTTTTAAACAAGTCCGCTGGAAATGAGGAGTAAACATATGGTGGAATTTGGAGTGGATCGCCTTTAGCTGCCGTGCTCGCAAACCCAAAATGGTCTGCTGTGTAACGCGGGCTTCTTGGTGTCCTCTAAGGAGAGGCTGAGGAAACAGGAGGTCTGGCTAGTGTGCCAAGGTGGAGCTCTCTATTTAATAACTATTATTAAAAAACCTTTAGCAATTCCTATGTGTTTAGAGACAGTGCGTGGGGACTTTTTTCACATGCAGAATTTAAATACGTTAGTAATAGTTAATTGTAAAGTGATGTCTGTGGAAGTTGCTGTTGCTTTGTGTGAAATACTGGACAGTGAGTATTGCGCTTTGGTCAGAAGCATTGCGTTAATGTCACTGTACCTAGCAGCTCTTGAATTGATACAAATCAAATTTGTATCAAATTTAATCAATTTGATGAAATTGTATTGGCCATCCTTGCCGGGGTTTTGGTGCCAGGCTTCAGCCTACCATGGATTATTTTGGTTGACATTTAATGGGAACTCTGACAAGACCCAAGGAGGGGGAGTGCGGCGTTGGCATGAAGTCAGGGCCTCGCCAGAGGAGCAGCCATGGAGCGGTGTGTCACAGTGCCCGCCCTGCTTTTGCTGATGGGCTTTTCTGGATTCTGCAAACGACAGCAAAATCATTGAGGTGATCTGTTTCATCCTATGTGTGATAATTGTCCATAGCAGAAATGCTACCCTGCATTTTAACAATGAGCTGATGCTCCTTTTCAAGCCTTCCTGAAACTAGTCATCCTTGCTACAGCCTCAGCTCTGCAACAGGTTCATCCTTGTCAAACAATTTTTGATTGCAATTGAGCTTTAATTCCCATCTGTGCAAATTCCCATATGTAAATAAAGTTCCAGTTCTCCAGCTCCTCTTTGGAGGGCTCTTAACACCGCACTTGTTTCGAACAGCGTCCCCCCAGCGTCTCAGAGACGTTTCGTGCTTTTCAACTATATCAAATTTGGTGAAAATGAAAGTAAGTGCAGGTAAAATTATAGTGGTAGTAGTAAAACACATTTTCTTCTCCTGGTGTACAGTCCAGCGCAGCCTGGCTTTAAAGCATCTCCACTGAGTAGCAGCGTTACCATCAGCGAAGCCCCCTCCCCTTCCCACATTTATTTCCATGGTAACCCGGGGAAGGCATTCTGCAGCCTCAAAACTACTTTTGCTCTTTCATCATGCAAGCTGGCATTGTCAAGGGCTGAGTGTATTCCTACAGCTTTGAATGAATATATAAAAAAAAAAAAGGCTGAATTTGGATGGGCAGTTGTTATTTGGGAGGCCCTACAGCAGGAAAGAACGGGCAACCTTCAAGTGACCTAGTGTCTGTACATTGCTTAGTAAGGAAAAAACAGTCTTGCTTCATTAATTGATTAACTTGGAGGGTGGGGGTTATCAGAATTATCCTTCTGTGAAGCGAATGCGGCGATTTCCTGAAACAGCTTCGAGGTGGGGGGGAAAGGGGCAGATGGCTGGCCAGGCTGTGCTGGCGAGCCGCTGGTAAGCTTGCATGCTGTGATCTGTTGCAAATCTTGCTTTCTCGTGGAGTCTTTAATGTCTTTTCAGGTATCGTTTAGAAAATGGTGTCTTAACAGATGCCTGCTCTTTGACTATATTATGCATTTGCCTTTTATTGGTGTAGAAGTGGGGATATTTAGTGGCATTTGGCAATGCGTGCTCTGTGTGAGCGGTTTAGAAGCTGGTAGTAAAGCGTTTGCTGTGTTTCCTGCTGTAATGAGCTGGATTGATTTTATGATCTCTATGGTGCATGCTTTCTAAAATCCGTGTTTATGCAGCATTTGCTTGTAGATGTTGAGAGGATTTTATTATATTTGAGCAGGCTAAGGCTATTTGATTGCTGAGTGTGGTAAGGGTAGTGTGTGGAACTGGTAGTACTTGGTAAAAGAAAACCAATTGCTTGCAAACAGTATCTGCAAATGGGGAAGAATGAAATTATGTTGTAAGTAATTATTTTTTAAATATTCTGAAAGCAGAAACCTGTCTGATACAAGCGTGGTCAGAAACATTTCAAACAGTATCCTCATCTTGTATGATAAATGGATTGGACAGATTATTATTTTTAATTTTCTGCTTATGTCTGTTTCCATGTTGTCTGAGTACATGAATCACAGTGCAGTAATAGTATTGATTAAAATATTTCAGGGGTGCTGCCTGATCAAAGGATTAGATTGCCATTTGATTGGCTTGCAACAAGCTGGCAGGATTTTTGTTTTGCCTTCCTTGCGTTATTTGGTTGGGGAGGGGTAAAAATGTAGCTTTCTTCTAAATGTGTCTGAAGTGCATAATGGCTGTGAAGTCACCATGACAACATGGGGACCTGGATCAGACTTTCCCTCCACCCCTTTTCTGTTTTGTTGTTTTCTAAATATTTGTTATTTATGCATTCTCTGAGATGTTTGGGAGAATATCTTACAGCTCTGGTTGGTACAGGACTTCTAATGATACCCAGCTCTTAAAGTAAATTATGTTTGCAGGGTTGTTTTCTTTGATTAAGCACAGTCCAATGTATGTAATTTGCTGTACAGCTAAGGTGGGATCTAAACAAGGACATGAGCACCTCCAGCAGGAGTTAAGGGTTCTACCTTTCCCGTGATTCTGGCGTTGCAGCCCTGAAAACTTCTGCTGAGCTCTTGCATGGTCCTGGGGCTTCCTGTGTTGTCGTGGCATTGCCGTGTGCGACGTGGAGCCTGGGGACTGCTGAAAGTTATGTATGAGCTAAGGTTGTAAGAGCACCTTGGGTCAGGTATGGCTGGAGTCTGGTATGAGCTTGGGGACGGGAAGAAAAAAGTCTGATCGTGGTCATGAAACAAACAGTTCTTCCACCCTTCTTTGCTAAGGGGTGCTGAATGCACCTCCCAGGTGGGAAGAAGGTGGAGGCTTTTGCAAGATGTGGTGCTAGCCGTTCCTTCCCACTCATTGGGACTTACTAAAGATGCGCTGCCTGGGGCGGAGCGAGATTTGTGTTCAGCTCCCCTCTCGGTCTGAGGCACTCAAATTTCACCACTCGCCAATTTTTCCAGCCTGCCAAGGGTTAGACCATACAGGGTGCTTCAAGCTCTCCTGAAGCGCTGGCACTGTTTAGAAGGGAATGAAGGACTCAGCGCGTTACAGAGGGTATGCAAGAAAGGCAGTGGCTGCAGCACTGTGGTTAAGAGGCTCTGTTGGGGAGTGGTGGTGGGAGAGCATCTGGCTTCTGGTCTCCACTCCCACAGCTGCAGGCACATGCATGGAGTTAGACGGGTGCTTACTTTGTGGTTAGTGTTTTGGGGCGACCCAACTCAGGAGTCTTTGAGGTGAGTATTTACTTTGGGGAGTACACATCTTACCTGGAGATCTCTCCCTAGTGCCACCTTCTGCCTCCTCTCGGCAGGGTTTGTAGGATGGGAGGGAAGGTGTTTGTTTCATACTTGCAACAGCATCCTGTATAATTTGTGGTGAATTTAGTGGAATAATGAGTAGTAGTAGCTGTTCTGTGGAGGTGACGTTTCAATGTCAGCAGAGGAAGGTAATTATGTACTTCTAAGTTATCATACTTTTTGACAGAAAAAGCCACTGTAATTTGGATAAATGGAAGTAAAAATCATTGCAGCTGTCACTTGTGCCTTATCCTATGTAAACCTGGAGGAGAAGTGTAGTATCTGTGACATCTTCTGAGAACATACAGATTTGCTTGCCCTTGTGGCAGAGTTGTGAGAATGTTTCAGTATTGAGGCAACTGAAAAGCAAATACAACGTGACAGTGACTTTTGTCTTTGTCTTATTACTTTACCTGCTTGGCGTGAGAAAGTGAAGAACTGGGGGTTTTCCTCTCCACTCCCATCAACCTGATGTTTTACTTGCTGCCACATGAATAATATAATGACTTTTTTTAATTTGGAAAGGTGTTGAGTTCTGTCTAATGCTGGGACTGAAGTTCCAAGTAATGTTTAACAGGAATTATCTAGAGCTGGGTAGGATTGTGTCCTTTGAAGAACCACATCTGTACATGACACAGCCTATTTCTCCTTCTCCTTAATGTTACCTGATGTTATCATTTCGAATATAGCAACTGTGCAGAAAATCCAGTCCTTTGGAAATTCATCTCAAGTATCTGAGAAAAGATTTCATTGGAGCCAGAGGCTCAAAACAATGAGATAAATCAGTGATGAGAACAAGCGAGAGCAAGAGTTCCATGGAGTTAGGTTATACAGATTTTTGTGGTTACATAGCTTGCTTTCAAGATCCTTAAAGTTAGGAAACATACCATAAATGCTAGAGGCAAAAACTTGAAAGTCATGAATTTAGGAGTAGCTAAAAAACAAAACAAAACAAACCCAAACCCACCCCTCCCTCCAAAAAAACCCCAAACCAAAACAAAACCCCTCTTATTCCCAAGGTTTGAGCCAAGCTTGGTGCTGTAATGAAATCCAAACCAAAAGAAACCCCTGTAGATGTATGAAGGTCCAATGGGGATAGGACAGATTGGCAATGAAGACGGCATTCCAGCATTCTTGGTATTTAAGGGTCCTGGAGATTGAAATTATGCTTTTTACTCCATCTGATGTTAGCAGTAATGCTTTAAGAGCCCACTGACACTCACCTGAAATCAAGGCATTTGTATTTTTTTTTTCCCCTATTAATTTTGTCCATTTCTGAGTGGGGAAAGGAAAGACTTGATTTCAGCCATCTCAAGTACAGAATAGTATCACTTGCAGTATCTTATTAGGAACATCCTGGTTTTTCTCTGTGTCAGAGACTGGCGCTAGCTTGCAGTGTAATCATTCTTCTTGGTCTTTCCCGGTACATGGGGACTGCTGGCATATGGACTGCCATGAACTGCATCCAAGTCCAAAAATTCTTTCCAACTTACAGGGTTCCTCCCCCTGACCCTTCCAGAAAAGTGAAGAATTCACCATAGTGGATAAATTCACAATTCATTGTTAAAATTGAATCCTGTTTTTACAGAGCTATTGTTCTTTGCCTCCGCCCCCCCCCAAAAAAGTTTCTACATTTGCAAGTTCCAACAGGAAACCAAAATTGAGCATTTTCACTTAAGCATGGAATCAGTTGAAGTTTCATTTCCCCTATAAATGCAGATGTGGCATTAAAGAACCCTTGCCACAAAAATGATGGAGGTTTGGAAAAAACACTACACTGAAAAAGCTAAAGGTCTCAACCTCTTTGGTTATCAAAGACAAGCTGTTTTTAACTTGGGTTAAATTTTTTGAATGACTGGCCAAAATGCTATGGTCTGAGAAGGTGGGAAGATGAAACTGTAGTTATTTTGCTTGTAAAAGTGACTTTGTTTTTAAGAAGAACGAAAAATACCAATTTTTGGATACTTTTTTCAATACTGCTGATTCTCAGTGAAAGTATTTTGTCGCAGAACAAGAGATTTCTATATTTTTCCACGCCATTAGGCAAAAATAATTGAGATGCAGTGCTTCTGCTTACTGGCCAGTTCAGTTGCTGTAAACCGTACCATTCCCAGGGTCCTGCAGAGCGCGGGACCTGTCAAAATAGCTGCCCTATCTGTTGTACCACGGTAGGAGACGTCTCGGAGCCCAGTTCCACTTTCTGCTGCCTGTGGTCTTGCTGGCTTCCACCCAAAGTGCAGCCTGCTCTCACACCACTTCCCCATGCATGGGATAAGCTGAATCAATTCAGAGTTGGGTCAATTTATTGACCTGACAAAAACCTTCTAACCAAGAATAATATAGTGTCTGTGGTTGAGGGAGCAGGGCAGGAGGACTGCTTCAGTTGGAGGAGGTTAAGTGTAGTATAAAACTGCACTGTTAGTCCCACCATCTGCATCTTGCACCTGTGTTAATTCTGTCCTTTAGCACAGGATTTACCATTTCTTTTTGCTGTTGAATGTTTGGTCTGGCTTGTTAAAATGTCCTTTTTTGGAAACGTTGCCATGAGAAACAGAATGACTGGCAATTGCCATTAGCTTGATATACTAGCATGGAAATAGATAGACACAGAGGGCTAATGGAGGTCACGGGCTGATCCTGCAAGGTGCTGAGTTTCCCTTCCAAAGGAGCTGCCCGGTGCTCTTGTGTTTCCTCTGAGCAGCCTGGATGGAGAAATACGAAGGTGCTTCAGGTCTGGGCCCTTAAAGAGTTAAATGAGCAGAAGTACTAATCAGTGAATATTTAGGTCATGGAGGACTGAGGCTGGAGAAAGACTGAACATTACTGACAGCTGGTGGTTTTTATGTTGGTAATAGAGGACTGGAGACTATCTTCTGTCTAGTATTAACACTAGATTTTGAGTTTCTAATTGTACTTTCTATTGTGTTTGTGTTCTTAGTTGAATTTCTGTGTATTTGCAAGAGGTGAGGTGTGCAGTGGGTCTCTAAATGGGCTTTCTGGAACCATTACTTGTGTACTTCATGTCCTACAGTCCTAGTTGGAGTTGACTTCCTAATAATCGTAAGATGTTTTGAAGATTAAATACGGGTAATTTGTTTTATTTTTTGAGGCAATGCTTACAAAATTCAATGTCTTACTGACTTTCTGCAGGGGTCTGACCCATAAGCCACTTCTCAACCATATGGGTAGTCCTGGCTTTGAAAACTGTAGGGGAGTGTTTGGATGGTGTGTGTTGTAATTGTAGTCCTGTGAGCAGTCCCCTTCAAATCCATGGGATTACTCAAGCATCTGGCCATGTCCACATTCAGGCTTGAAAACCTTTAGTTTAGCATCCTGGGTAAGGTCTGCAAGAGTCAGGTCTGGTCTGTTGTGTCCTCTCTCTACTCTGCGCCAGACGCACCCTAGAAGCTCGGTCTGACCGTGCTTGCCTGCAACTGTACCTGTATGAAACAGTTCTTCTCAGGGAGACTTTCATCCCAGCACAGCCATGCTAATATGGCTGGAAAAGAAAAGAAGTCGGATTAGTACAGAATTTTTAACAGTGTTGTGAGAAGGGCTGGGTGTCAGCGCTTTGGAGAAGAATCCACTGAATAAAGCTTACTGAAAATGCTACATTAATAGGACTTCTTTTCTTTTATCATTAGTGTCTGTATTGACATGGGAAAAGTAGGGTGGGAATGAGTAAGGGGCACCGAAACGCTTGCTGCTGTAGCAAAAAAGTGGCCATGTTTCCAAAAGGGTAAGATTCAGTTTTGGAAATAGGTTTATTTCATGCCTTTGGTCATGGTGCTAGAATTTTTTTTTTCTTATCACTGGACTTGGTGTTTCTGATTACTTTCTTGTCTGCTTCAGGAGAGGATTATCTGTATTTTCGAATGGATTGGGTTTTTTGCTTGGCGTTGTTGAGAATTGCTCAAACTACACTATTATCATCAATGTTCATAGGAAATGAAAAACAACTTCAGTATAGGTATAAACCCTGAGTAGCCCCCACACCCCCTGCACTCGTGATTAGAAAGGTAACTAAAATGTCAGGGAAAGACAGGCAAACATTCCCATTAATATGGTATTTTCTCCTGGTTTCTTATATTACCAGGGAAGTGGAATTACATGCTTTTTTAAAATTTAAGGTAAAAATAAATAGAATATACTCTTGCTGTATACACTATAACTTTCATGTCTTCCTACTTTCATCATAATTTTGTTTGTCAATTATTTCTAGCGTGGGCATTGCTGGTTAGATTAAATGGTGGCGTCTTTGCAGTTGAGAGAGACAAAATGTTCACAAAATTGAAATGTAGCTGTATCTAGTGCTCTTGAAACAAAGAGCTTTGAGAGAATATCTGTAACCTTGATTTGAAAGATCGTTCTGTCTTTTACATGAAAATAAGTCATTTCTACCATATGCATTTTCTGAGCAGCAGTCTCTTGTGCCTGTTCTGAGCAGGGTATTCTGATGGCAATGTTTCATTAACTTTTTTCTATTATTATATAAAATTAGAAATAGAATCTGACAATCTGGCGCCCTGAAGTACTCAGCTGACAGCTAAATTATCTAACCGATACGTCTTCATTTATTCCTGCACTTGTCCCATGTCGTGTGCCCGAAGTACAGCAGTTTGGACGAATGTTCATTTTTATGTTGAGGGAGGGTGAGAGAAGACTAAGAGAATATTTCAAAGTAGGGAAAATCCTGGGTTTTTTTCTTCATCCCTATGTACTTCGAAACCGACTAAAGAGCTCTCTCAAATAGTGTGTAAATCTGTTTATTAAATTAATGTGAAATGGGTTTATTTCTAAGCCACTTAATTAAATCTAGGGGGACATGCAAGTCTTTCGGGCTACGCGTTTGCTGCCAGTTTGAAGCATGCCCAGGGAGAAGGGGTGAACTCTGTGGGGTCAGGCAGCAATGTGGTACGCTGGGTGGTGTGGGTCAGAGTGCTAGCAGGTAAGTGGTGGGGAGAAAGTTGTCTTGACCTTAAAGAAAAAACATAATTGAAAGCGTCAGAAGAAAAGCGTTTAAGAAAATGAAGCCATGCATATCGGGAACTTTCTACAGACACATTTTCTGCTTAAAACAGTGGTGTCCAACACTGGTTTACCTGTTGGCTCAGTTACTTAATGGAGCAAATAGAGGAAAACAGTATAATGTGCTCTCTTCGTTGACTTCAGCTTCATTTAAAAAAAATTTTTTTTACTACATTGTGTTGTCCCCATGGTGTTGCTCGTGGTTTTAAGGGATTCTTCAGAATAACTGATTGAGAGCCTACATTTAAAGTGGGTAATGTTTCCATCCTTGCATAATTTGTATTGTGTTTATGGATCAAAAACCACAGTTCGATGGACAAAAAGATAGTTGTGCTGTCCAAATTAAGAGTCGTGCTGCTGAAAGCAATGGCGACTGCCCTTCTGCCCCCGTTCCCATCATCTACAGCGTGTGCCCATATGGTGTGTATGGAGCTCAGCTGAGGAAAGCAGAGAAAAGGGAAGTGAGGACCAAGAACACGAGTTTAACATGTCACTGACTTACCAACATGGTGTCAACGGTGAGGCAAAAAGAAGCCATTACATCTACTGGTGGGAGAATAATTCCTCTGATGGATGTGGACAGATCCATTGCTGCATGTAAAGTAGCTCCCAGTAATGCTGTAAATCATAATTAGGGGAAAAAATAGAAGCGTATTCAATATGTGAAATGCAGCAGGTGTGACCATCGATTCTCTTCAATGTAGAGGAAGTTTGCCATTGGCAAAAGGAGTATCTTAGACAGGACCTGCAGTAGCTGAAATTTTTCCATTGGCAGGGCTAGCTAGTAGTTATTACAGGGCTACTGGCTGCAAAGTGCATGATTGCATTAGCCCAAAGTGGGTTCTGTGCTGCCAGATCTGCCGAGTTTATGAGTTAAAATTTTGACGAGGGAGGTCAGAACAGAGGAAGAATTCAGATGTATCGTTTGGAGAGATGAATTAAAAATACCTTTGCCACAGGTTTACTTGTAATAATAATGAGAATTAGACTTATATGAGTGAATGGACTAATGATAGCCACAATGGATACCAGATTTCATACGTTTTCATTAAGCCCCAGAAGATCCAGCTCCTTTCATAATGAGTTTTCCACCTAAGTACTTACTATTTCTCAACACAGCTATGCGTAATGTAGGTAATTGGGTTTTGCAAATCAGTACTGTTGTTTCATGCAATGATAAAATACTGCTTTCTTGTTTATCATTCACTGATCATACCATTATTAATACTTTCTTTGGTGGTATAGATTACGTTCCTTTCAAGCTTGGTAATTACATCGTCTTCAATGTGCAGTAAAATTTAAGCCATTGTCCACTGGTGAGGACTGTCTGCTGATGAATAGCTGCATTCTCTGGTACTCAAACTCACTCCAATTCATCTGTGAAGAACTGGATTTTGGATGTTAATTATCCAGACAAATCAGCAATTGGTTTAAAGCATTGTTAAGGACAAAGCGAAGAATAAATAGCTTCTGCAAAATATGACATTGTGAATGGTACTGATACTATCTGCTATAATTTGTCTACCTTTGAAAGCACTCTGCAGAAAGATGAGCTTAGCTCTTTGAGAAAATTACCCGTAGTGAATATGAATACTGGCCTGTTTCTGCCTTGATATTAAAAGAGAAAAGAAAAATTCATCATGTGCTTCTGCAAAAATAAACAAACAAAAACAAGCTAATTGAAACTTGGCCTGAATCTTGCAGTCCTTCTCAAAAGTGTCATTGATTGCGGTATTTGTGTTCATGGCTTTGTGCTATCCAGGAAGTGTTGGCAAGGTGTGGGGTGCTCAGAACCGTGCTGAAGTGAACTGCGTGTTGGAACAAGTTTGGGAGTTGATTTACGTTAGGCTGGGGGGACGGTTCTGTACATTTACGTACGCACATACAGTAAGCACATATGCACATACAGTAAGCACATATGCACATACAGTAAGCTACGGTAACAACAGCAATGAATCCAGCACACAGATTTATTCTGATTGTGAGAAAGGAGGTGACTGCACATATAAAATAGATCTTTGACCTTATAAATGCCACGTTGTGCTGCTTCATAGCCAATGAATGCATTCTTGCTTGAGACACATTTTCTAACATAGTAACAACTTCAAAAGTTTGTTCATCTAAGAAATGCATGTGAATGGTTGTGTGACACGTGCAAGATCTTTAAACCAATTTTACTGTTACCCTTTATGTTTAATAGCCAAAGATTAGGGCCTGAATTATTTAGGAATACCTTTCTACCAAACGATCTTGCTACCCACGTTGTCTTGCTTAATCTGATCTACTCCCTTATCCAAGTACCTACAAAATAAAGTGGATTTAGAAATAGTGAAGTGTTGATTCTCTTTTGGTTGTGGATGAGCGCTGCTAATGGGAGTTTTATTTTTGCTTAATGAGACTTCCCTCCATTAAGTTCTTAAAAGACATTTTCTTTTTTTTTTTGAAAACAGAACATTTGAAAAATCTCCAGGAATGATTTCCACCCCTTCCTCCCAATTTTAACCCCCGAGCCAAGTGAGAAAAGAGGATTAAATGCGGCTTCTGCAGTGTGAGATACAGAATCCTTTTGTGCTGTTAGACCTTGGATCTGTTCTCAGGTAGCCTGAAAATGTTAATTGAATTGAAGTAGTTAAGGGACCAGTACTGGCCTTTGATACGCTCTTATTGAAGTTTGGGGGTTTGAGGTTTTTTGTTTGTTTGTTTGTTTTTTCTTTTCTGTCCTTTTTCATTTGTCCTAAATTAAGGCACGTGCTAAACCAAAATAAGAATTTTAACCTTTTAAGAATCCAGGAATGCAACTGTTCGCGATCAAATTATGGCAGAACAATAAGTTGCCATCTATCCGTTCAGATCCTCAGCGATTAACGTGCGAGCTCTTCGCCTGCCCCAATTTTGAGATAAAAATGTGTCAGTTTGAGGTTTCTTGTTCTCTGTGATCACACAGGCAATGGTGGCAGGTTTTCTGAGGAGGCAGTAATTTGCGAAGCTGCAGTAACTGGGGGTGCCGAGTTAATCCGAGTTATGCTGGTGCTGCGTCCCTCCCACCTGGAGTCGGCGTCAGATGGGGAAGGAAGACAGTTGCTTTTCTTGGTATTAAATGTTTACAGGCATTTCTTCCCATTGCTTGCCGACAGCTGGAGCGCTTACTGCTGATACCCATCTTATGATGCATGTCAGGTGAAATATGGGTTTGAACCTAATGAAAAAGTTACCTGTACTGCTCGACAGCTGGTACCACACTGGGGTGACTGTGCCTCTCTGTAAAATGGTGCAAAGTGCCACTCATAGGCAAATTAAAATACTAATTTCTACAGTCATCTTGCAAGGGAAAATAAAGGCCATCAAGGAGGGTTAAACAGGAGCAGAGTATTTCATGTTGTTGCTGGTTCTTACCTACTTGTGCCCTTCTGTTAGTCACAGGTTGACCTTCCCTCTCCTCACTTTGATACCCTGTTATAACTCACGATTATTACTGTTTGGCACTGTGGCTGTCATTGTAGTGTTTGAGTGTTTCCAATCCGTCACCTGCTTATTCTAGAGAGTTCCCAACTTTGTGGTCTCCTTCCTTCCTCAAACAAGGAAAAAATTAGACATGGGAGAGAAAATTGACCTTCAATTCAAGCTGGAATAAATTTCTAGACCTCTTCTCTCCAAATTCTCCCTGCCATTACTACTGACCCCAGATCACAGGGAGGACCACGCGGCCGAGTGCTTTCTCTGTGGATCCGTTCTTCCCTCCGCAGCACAGCCGAAGCTCTTTAAGTGTTGCACAGTGAGTCAGACGGGGCAGGAATAAGAGTCCTGACTCCGTCCTCTGTGCTTGCTGCTGCAAGTGTGCCGAGGGGATGGGTTGCAATGTGTGCGTACTGTGTTTGGGCTTGCTCAAAAAGGCTTATGCGAGTTCTGCTCATACGGCTTTGCCCTGTCCTAGTAGATTTTGATTCCCAAGGGCAGGGCTTTCTAGTCTTTTATCTGTCTGTAAAATGTCATTGAACATCTATGGTGTGGTGTAAATAATAATGGTAATGACGGTCTTGCAATGTGGTGTATTTCCCTGGGGAGAGCAGAGACTCCTGCCCCACCGTTCCCGGTCCCTGATGTCCAGATGGTGGGGACTCTTAATAGACTTGTTTGCATCCTCTTTGAACGCCAAAACTACTTGATTTGGCAGCCTTTGCCACTTCATATGCAGTCATTATGAATCCTGCAATCTGCCTTTCAGGTGATTTTTTATGTTTAAAAGTGATTATTTTTTTTTTTCCCCAAATGCCAAAGCCCAGTAATTTTAGTTTAATATTATCATCTGTATTTCCAACAGATTGCTGAGTGGATTGGAATTTTATGCTGTTAAATGTAATTACAATTTAAGTTCTATGTTCAAAGAAACTAATGTATTGTTATGACCTCTGCTTTTATATTTGTAATTCTGACAATGTTTTGAAATGAAATACATCTTACTGTAGAGAAGAATGAGGAGCCCCAGCGTATAATACAGCTTAGAATATGTGATAAATTGAATTTTAGTTGATATGAAAAAGTTTATATAGTTTTCATGGCTCGAATGAATTATTTGATTTAACTGTAACCTAACCATTGTAATTCCATCATCAAATGAGATCAGTGAACTGAAATATTGGGGCCCATCTCTGGTTGGGTCACTTATTTTGAAAACTGCACGTACTTTGCGTATGCTATGCACTCTGGCATTCAAATACTACTTAATGTTTTTAGATGATGTACAGAATTCTAAGATTATTAAAACATGTATTGGGTATCCACTAAATTAAACTTGTCAATGCAAAAAGAACTGATCATTAACACACTTAATGTTTGTTACACTTAAGCCAGTCATGCTTTTCTTTTCTCAAATGCGTGTCCTTGTTTCAGGAGATGGAAGATTAATGTAGTATTTCTCTGCTGTACATCTTGTGCTCTATGCCTTTCTCTTAACATAAACCTGTTGCAAGGCACGTTGCCTTTTTGCGCATCTGAGAATCCAAAACTGGCTGCTTTTTGGGGAGGAAGAAGTATCTGTTCAGTCAAAGAATGGTTTTCCTAGATACCTGGTTAGGAAAATAAGGCTGCAGAAGTTGCATTCCTGTATCTAGCCAGGTGGAGAAGTTGTGCCACGGTGAGAAAGAAGAAATCAGAATCTCTCTGATCTGTGACCAGAAAAATCAGAGAGATTAACTAGAATTTTTTCCATTTGTCTCTAGTTTTATTCTGGTTGTTTTGTCAACAACTGTGCATCTTGCAGTGAACAAAATACAGGATCCTTCCTGATCATTAGTGCAAATGAGCTTTTAAATTAAAAACCACCTCTAAGCAATTATTTTGCTTGACGGTGATGGTTTTTCCTCTGCCACAGTCCATAATAAAACCTGACCAGGGTTTTTCCATTTTGAGAGCACAGCTTCAGCTAAGGGAACCTAGAGATCAGGGTCACTCTTGAGTTTGCTCCTGCGGCGTGTCTGCGGCGTGTCTGCAGGACGGCCGAGAGGCTGAGGCAGGAGCGTGGAGGAGGGACCGCCGAGCTGCACGGCGGCGCGATGGCCCTGTCTGGGTGAGTAGCAAAGCTGGGCTGTGTATGCTGGCAGTGCCTTGGCTTAACCCTGGAAATCGCCTGCGGCCGCAGTCTCCCTCTTCGGGTTTCTCCAAAGAGAACTGTCACTCCCTAACAAGGGAGGTGGGAAGACACGGCTAACGCAGACTTTGCATATGTTTATGAATGCCAGATTTGGATGGGGGGGTGGTGGTGGTGAAGCCTAAGCCCTGAGCATCACCTAATTAGCCCCACTTCAATTATAAGCAGGGTAACATGGCTTCAGGCGCCTTCTGAGCACTAACTGTTTGGTGACAATCATCATGTGTTTTGGGGGGGGCTGCTCATCATATGCAAAAGCAGACTCTAGTGCCACAGGTCAGTGGAGGGTAAGCGACTGTGCGGTGAGTCGATGTCAATCACTTGTGAAGTGGAGCAAGGTGGGCTGGAGCAAGCATAAGGGCATAATCAGATTTTATTGTAATTCATGTATGCACGTGCTTTTTTTTTTTTTTTTTTTTTTTTTTTAGGGGTTTTGGAGGGCTCGCAGTGTTTGCTGACACTGAGCAGTGTGCTGCCAAGGAAGCAGAAAGCGTACTAGGGAATTTGGAGATGCATTAGTAGTACTATTTTATTGTTTATTGATTGATGCTAACTCAGGTGTAAAGATACTGCTCTAAAAGGGCGTCTCATTCATCTCCTTGAGATGTGACATTTGCAGCAGTTAAGGCTAGCTGAAGCCAGTATACAATAATATATCTCAAAAAACCCAAACCAAAAATCATTTATCCATAACACGTTCTAAGGAACTGATAAAATTGTGATGACATAAATAAATTATACTTTCACTGTCAAGGATTGTAAGAGCTCAGAATTATAAATTAATTACAAGTCATTCATTATCTGAAATAATCTTGTAATGATCTTTTGTTTACTGTTTTTCTTCTCCTATGAAAATTCTTTGCATTTTTCTTAATAGTTTCTAAATTTCTGTAATCACTTTTATTCTTAAATCCCTCCATTATTTCCAGTCATCCTTTCTCCTTGATAATGCAGCTTTGCCAGCAAGCGTACATTGTATGCATTGAGCATTCTCCATCAATAAAAGGACGATACAGAATAATGATGCAGAAATTTCATGAAAACCAGTAATTATTGAATCAATGACTGCCATACAGTAAATGCTGGTTTATGCTATAGAATTTTAAACGCAAATATTCAGATATGTCCTGTGCAAGTAGCATGGTTTACAATTATATTTTTCTTTAGAATAAAGATTTAGCAGTCAGTCACAAGGATTTTATTGTTTGCACTTTCTAACTGTTGTCCCAAATAATCACCTAGGTGCTTACAAAATGTCCTTGTTTTCACATCTTGTAGTTACTGATTTGATGAAAGTACAATTATAGATAACAGGAGAGATGAAATGATTGCTACAGATACAATAAATTAACTGGAGTTTTGTTGGGAAAACTAATAATGGTTCCTTTTACTGCAGCTTTTTTGTGTAGCCTGTGTTACAGGCCTTTGAGCTGGTGTTACTTTCTTTGGAGCTTGCCAGGCTAAAATAAAAATAAAGGATGCTTTATACTATCCTGTGTCTGCTCTGGGGTCCAAAATACTGGAACCGGTTCAGTGGTTTCCAGTCTCTCCCAATTTATTTATCCGTGCGTTGTTTCTGTGGAACACCTTTAACCTTTCCAGGTTCTTTTGCCTGCTCTCACTTTAGTCCTTAGAGACTGTGGATCACAGAGTAAAGAAGCATTGATCTAGGCTAAGAAGACGTTAGTGCAAGGGAAATAATGCTTTGCTCTTAGTTCCTCCATCTGGAAAGTGCAGAATATGCTTGCATATCCCCTTGGAGTTAGAAGCGATGTGGAGTTTGACATTGGGAGCACCCGGTGTAAAGCACCTGTGGAGTAACCTGGCGCCCGGTGTAAAGCACCTGTGGAGTAACCTGTGCTACTCCAGACGTGTACCTGCTGCACGAGTCTCTCCGGTGGAAGCAGCGTGCAGAGCCTGAGGCTGCATAAGTGGTGGTATGGATTGTGGTTTCTGGTTAGCTGAGAAACCAGTGCAGTGTAGCACGGACCTTTGGTCATCGTTGTAGGCTGCCCAAAGTCTCCAAAAATCTAGGCTCTCGGTGGCTGGACCTCTCCGAGGCTTCCACTGCGATGGCTTTGCAGTAGCCGTGTGGGGTTGCTTTGTTTGAAGTACAGGCATGAGGAAGCAGCACAGAACTAAGGATGCTTTTGCTTTTAGCATCTCGGTGCTGTACGGGCTTTTGAAGGCTTCTCTAAGCTGCAGTGGCCCCGTGTGGCGCTCGATCTTCCAATATGCATCAGAGGGCACCACGGTGACCTGTTCACTCCTCTCCAGTTCCTGCCCATGTTCAACCCCATCAGACAGAAATAAATTGTTTTCTTCTGACTCCTTTTCCCCATAAAGTGCTTCTTTATTGAGAAAGAACAATTTGCATTGTTCTTTCATTACATTTATATTAAATAGGGAAAAAAAAAGTTCTTTTATTATCATAGATGTCATACCGTTATATGTGTGTCCATCCTTGGAGATAGTCAAACCAGGTCCTGAGCAACCTGCCCCCCGTGACCCTGCTTTGAGCAGAGGGGTTGGACTAGACAATCTCCAGAAGCCCCTTCCAACCTCTGAGGCTCTGCGGCTTGGTCATTTTCTGTGAAGGCAGTAAACTTCAAGTAGGTAGTTACCAAGCAGCACTGAGAGCTGAAATATGTTCTCCTTTAATGATTATTGTGAACTACTGGAAATACACTATTGTGAAATTGTTCTATATTTTGCAATGTGTGGCTCTTCAGCAAAATAGCGTATCAGTGTAAAAATACTCATTATGCTTTTCAATAATGAAGTTGAACCTTCTTAACTTCTACAGTATGGAGTGACAGCACATTGTGGTAACACGGAAACACTAGTCCTCCCCTGCAAAGCTCAGTTGCATAGCAAAAAATCTGAGCTCAGTTTTACCTACTTTTATTTAGCACCTAAACAGACTTTTAAATGAGCAGAGGCTAATTATTGGTGTACTAAAACTAATAAAACAATTCAAGATTAAAAAAGAAAGCCAGTTGGTTGGGTCACTGTTGGAGATGCATTATATTGTCATTACATCTTAAGCGAAGGATGATTTTTACTCTCCTTATTGGTTAAATGAGAGTTTACTCATTGTAATGTGTGCCATTAAGAAGATTTACAAGCGCATCAACTGAGCGATGTGAGTCTTGCATGGTGCTTTTGTCATTAGCAAAAAAATTTAATAATCTTCTAGTAAAAGGAGAAATGAAGCACATGAAGCCTTTTTTTATGACACAGTTTTAAATGAAGGCTGGAATCTGGCTTATAGGGACTAGCATCTGGCTGTTTCTGGCCTTTGTGTAGCATAGTCTTTTAAATCACTGGAAGGTGGGCAGTGTAATGCTTTTCCCTCTTCCCCCCCACCTTCCCACCGTATAAACAATTTGTGAATTCTGCCGTCTTCCTCTTTGTTCTTGGGAGAGAATCCCCAAGACAGTAAATCACCCAGATGCAGGTAATCTGAAAGGAACAAATTGAAATGGCTTTGGCTGGGATAATTTGTTTGTGTCTAACCGGTATAAAATCTCCTTAGTTTTTTACAATAATGGATTGCTCTAGTGTTGCGATTCCTGTGTTAAAGCGGTACAGATGTGAAGTCCCAGGAGTGTTATTAGCTTGAAATATGTTCTTTGATTTGCATAATCAGTGTAATTATAAATCATGACTCCTTCATCATAGTGAAAAACCTGTTACCTGTCAAGGGAAAAGAAAAAAAAAAAAAAGAAAAAAAAAAGAAAAAAAAAAAAGCAA
>NW_008795673.1:744971-832544 GCF_000699145.1 Aptenodytes forsteri | reverse complement strand
TCATAGTGAAAAACCTGTTACCCGTCAAGGGAAAAGAAAAAAAAAAAAAGAAAAAAAAAAGAAAAAAAAAAAAGCAAGCTCCGTGCTCATCCCAGAGGAAAGTCTCAGGAATTCTGAATAACGGTTCTGCCTGCATCCCTTCATCGGGGATCCAAGCTTGTGCATCTTCCCAGAGGAGAGGCCGTGTTGCAGGCATCTGGCGTCAGTGAGGGCTCTGAGGTTGTCAGATAGACAAAATGATAGCTTTAACTTAGGAAATCCATGGTGAAAATGCATTTATAGTTGCAGCTACATACTGCACTTCGCCCTCGGTGGCCTTTCAGCTGATATTTGAGGACACTGCGTATAGGAATCAAAGGCAGTGTTGTATGGGGTGTCCCTTCTGGGGGACCAGGGGTGGTCCCCGGGTAAGCATCCTCGTGTTGTGCAAGAAACATCCAGGCTAAATCTGGAGACCACAGCTAAAGTGAGTTAATAACCAGAAAAAGATGGGATGGGAAGCCAGTTTGAATTGTGAAGAGGAAGAGGGAGGGAAAGGTAAGCTGAAATTCTGCTGCTCTGCTGCAGGACACTGCAGTGGTGGTATGTGGGACTCAGCCTGTGAGTCAGAGAAATGCCCCTTCTTCTTGTCACCTTGCTAGAACGAGAACGGTAAAATTATGATAAGAAATGCTTGTCTATCAATAAGACTTCTTTATAGAGTGTTCTAGTCTGTGTCAAGTGCTTACCTTAATTTTTTTCTCCAGGCGTATTATCTGCCCAATACTATATAGTACCACTAAATGTTTTTGTAATAAGAAATCAGGAATAAATTAGGGAGAGGGGAGCATTATCTTCCATCTTTAACGACTCTTTTTGCAAAAGAGAAAAACAAAGCAAAACAAGGTTTTCTGAATTAATGAATTCTGGGTTTCATTATAATTGTAATGAAATATATGAATGAAAATCCACTTCTCCCTCCCTTTTCTAAATTAGGCACCTGCCACAACTTACGCAGGACTTTTGATATCTGGATGTTGCCTGCTGCAGGAATTAAGTCTGAAATCTAGTGCTGAAGTTAAGCAAGTTGCTTTGCACTTCAGAACACAAAAATAAGACAAGACTCGCATGCACCGAAGAGATGAGTCTGGCTGCTCTTCTCTTCTTGCCTACCTTTCTGTTGTAGAGGAACGGCGTTTGACATCCCGGCTTGATGGCCGCATCTCCTGATGTGCGCTGTGAGCAGCGCTACTGGCAGGGCTTTTGTCACCTGCAACGTCAGGCTGGCTGGCATCTGCCCCAGGCTGCTTCTCCGTTACTTTGTCACTCTTCATGCCTCAACCTTTATACATCATTTAACCTGCTTTCCTTACTAGATGGAAGAGTCTCAGGGTTTTTTTTCTTCTGCCTTTGATCTTGGTGTCACAGAAAGTTACTGTGCTTGCTATTTTAGCCTAGAGTATAAATTCAATTATGCCATTTGTGGTGAAAAGTCAGCCAAATGCTTCCTTCAGAAGAATGAGGTTTTCATAGCTTGTCCGTTTTACTTTGTTAAATCATAGAAGTTCATAACTTTGCCTTCCAGTTGTGGAGATTTGATATTCAGTATCCCCCAATGTTTACTTTCTCTATGCCTATATCAAAGCAGGCTGAGTGTAAATTTTGGGAAAATTATAGCTAAATTCAAGAATTGACTTACCTGTGAATAGTCTCCAACACTAGAGTGAGAGATTAAACATGTTCTTTTAAACTGAAAACCTATTTCCTGCCTCCCTTGCATGAATGTCACTTGAGGCTTGAAATTATATTGCCAGAGTTTGGGATCAGATCTGGTAAGATGCGTCCAAATTCTGAGATGTGATAGAAATGCTATTGCACTGAAAAGGTTACTGGCAGCCGCCTTTGTCGGAGGCAGCTGGGGAGATGAAAGCTCAGAGCAGACTGGTATTCTCCGGAGGGGTACAAAATATAACCAAATGAGCAAGAATTACTTTGGTACAGGTTTGTCATGAAACAGCAAGAAAGAGCTTGAGCGTTGCCACTTAGCTAACTCAAAGAAGCATGCATTTTAACGTTGGCATCGGTCAGGTCATTGGCTGCATAGTTCCTTATCGTAGCTCAGATAGCAGCATTACAGACACAGGAACAGAAATCAGAGCTAGAAATTAAAATGTTTCAATTAAGCCACAAGAGAGAACACACATGACTACTTAAAAAAAGCCCCAAAACCAAAAAAAATCCATCAGCCCCCACCTAAACTCCAGCAGAGCTTAAATTAAATTCACTTATAAGTTTATTAGCCAAGAGATAATTACATGTGGAGTTTTACACTCTCGGGACTTGCATCCACCCAGTGCTTGGATAACAGTGGTGCATGGTTAGGAGCTGCTTCTCCGTGACCCCTCGTCCTCTACGTGAGATGGGGTGAGGCTGGGAGGTGTCCCCGGGGCGTGAGCGTGGAAGAGTTGGGTGCCTTCCTACAGAGAGGTTTCGGTACGACCCTGACGTTTGGGGCTGGCTCTTGTGGCTGAAGGGAGGTTGGGGCCGTGCAGCGCGGCCAGCCGTGTCCTCAGTGTCTATGCGGGTGTTAACAGAGGGCTCAGTTTGGTTTAAAAAGACAACAGCTGTTTGGGTTTTTTTAATGTCACTAATAACCTCAGGAGATGACGGTGAGCAATTGCTGACTGCGATACCGCATCCTGTTTTGTACAGGAAAAGAAAATATTTTTGTTTCGGGACTTTAATGTGCCTATTGTTAGTCCTGACAGGGAACGTGTTCTGTGGTGCTTTACTTTGGTTTCTTTCTCATTTTCCTTTTAAGTGGGCATATTTTTATTCTGTTTAAGACTGTTCTCAGTATGGTTTTTCTGGTTGCTACTTCCAATCCTACAGCCCCCTTGGCATCGCCAGGGTCAGGAGCGGGTCCTTGCTCCCTTTCAGCTGCTGTTTTTTCCCTTTGCCTCATTTTCAGCAAGAATTGGCTTGGCAGCCTGCTATAAAATAATCATAAAATAATAAATATCACTTTTTTGCTAGGGAAAAATGACCTTCCGTACAGTTAATGCTAGATTCTGCCTTTTTGTCCTGGAAAGTAGTTTAAATTTTCTCTGTCAGCGGCAAGTTGAGTTGATCCTGTATTACATCTCAGCAGATATTGTCATTCCCACTTTGGTGGGAATGTGGAATATCTGAACGATCTTTTAAAGAGTCCTTGCTTTGTGTTGCCAGTGGATGGTGTGGTGGCCAGTTGTATTTGGAGGAACATAAAAAGCCTAAAACTAGAAGTGAGTGCCTTCTTGGTTTTTTGTCTGTTTTTTTTCCTTGCCCCACTGTGGGGTTGTGTGTAATGACTTTCTAGCAGCAGGATTTCTAAGATGTGCTTGTGTTTCTGCCTTTTCTTTACCTTGAACGTAGTAAGTATAAAGATCTCAGCAGGAATTTCGTTTACACGCCTATGTTGAGTAGTGCTGTAATACAGAATTTGATGTGAAGCTCCTCATTTCTGTCTCTCAGAGATCTTCTGGCTGTTGTACATTATATAAATATATGTCTCTCAGAGATCTTCTGGCTGCTGTACATTATATAAATATATATAAATTATATACATACATATAAATGTAGAGCAAATACTTAAGAATCACTTTTATAACCAATTTTTAATAGTGGTTTGCCAGCTAACCATGTCTAAGGGAGAAACCCTAGTGACCAAGCCGCGCCCAGCGATCCTGGGAGGTAAGAGAGCCCATGCTGACACCCACGGTCCTGCCTTCTGTGTTGAACTAACAATACCAGCAGTGTTTCTTGCTGGACAAATGTGGGTCTGGGTTGTGAGGTTTTTTTAATTTACATGCAGGATAGAAAATGAAGACTGTGCTGCCTGTCCGGGCAGCGTTGAGTGGGACAAGAAGTGTGCTTTAGTGTTGTGAGGAAAGGGCTGATGTAGGTCTGTTGAAAAGCTAATTCTTTAAATGAAATTAAATCAGGTTAAAAGAATCATTAAAATAGTGTAATGATTTCTTTAAAGCAGTTGCGGAGTAAGCCCTGGCTGTGTGTGAAATGTCCCAGAGGCAGAGGAGGGTTTGAGTGGCATTGCACAGGCACCTGGATTAGATGCTGTTCAGGATGGGGCAATAAAAACAAGATTGTAATGAGAGATAAAGGGATTGCACTGAAATGAGCTTGTAAAAGCAGAGAAGCTCTAGAAAGTTATAAATCAACAGTGAAATCTCAGCCCCCTCTAAAGACAGTAGGGAAATAGTCAGTGGTCAGACAAATATCCTTACTTTCAATGAAAGCTGTGTAGCTACCTCCCGTTTGCAGCTCTCCGGCACGAGCATGCGGTACAGCTGTATTTGGGGAGCTCACTGCGAGGAGCAATACTCAGCGGAGTGACAGGCCTTTGGGACCGGTTTCGAGAAGAACAGAAAAAAAAGTCAGAGCTGCAAACTGATTTCTCAAGAATATGTCAGTTGTGGTTCAGATGATGAGAGGCATAACGTGTGTACCAGTGCCGGTAAAGCATAGCCTGGTTAGCGTGCAGGAATTTGCTTTAAAAGCATCTGATGGGGTTAAAGGTGGGAAATCTTCATGCAAGTTTATGGAAAATACTATGCCAGTGATGTTCGGTAGTGACCCTCGGGACGCTATAGACATGTCTGTTAAAGGAAGCATCCTCACCTGAGGCATTTAAAAGTAGGCAGAATAGGATAGAAGTACATCAAATCCCAAAATCCCAAATCCTAGCAGTACAGGTCTGGGGAAGCTACTGGTCCTTCTTGTGCTTTATATGCACAAATTTGTTTATTTTAGCTATTTGATTATTTCTGTGAAAAATCCTCTTTTTTTCTGGATGTATTTCTGTGTTGTTGTAAGTGTGTTAAACTGAATTTACCAAATTTCTCGCAGCACTCCTCAGACTAAATGGTTTGGCGTGGTTTGCAGGCTTTGTGTTTTTCTCATAAGGACACAAACTAGCAGCCCTTCTGCTGCTCCCTGGGGACGGCGCTTGCCCTAAAATGAAGCGTTTCATTCGAAAAAGATAAATTTTACATTTTGTTTCCTCCTTTATCGTTTCCTGAGGTAGGATTCTGCTGAGAGAGCAGGAGGAGGGGAAGAAGGAGCGTTGAAAATTTTCAGGACTTTCGATGGAAATCTTTTAACCGGCTCCATCCCATGCCTGCTGAATTACATTTATTGTCACTTCTGCAGGCTGTTTCATAGCAGACTTAGTGCCTTTTCCTTCAGAAAGCTCTTTAGACACCCCAATCCAACCCTTTTGGGAAGCATACGTGTGGTTGCACTTGGGCCCTTCGTTTCCCAGAGGAGCTGTGAAGCAGTCTGAGAGTTTGAGTGCTGAGAACTGGGATTTTTTTTGGTTTCCATGGCATGTCACTGCTGTTACTGACCGTTCTTGCGTTAATATTGAACTGTATCCAAACAGAAAGCTTTTTAAAGAGATCTAGCTTTCTCTTCTTTCCTACTTTTAGAAAGATTCAGGCTTCTAAACCATCCGCATACTATGTATTGTGTTTCAGACGCATCTGAAACTTAAAACCAAAGAGCCTCTTTCTGCAGACTCGCAGCAATCTCCTGTAACTTCTGCTTAGTAAAGCTCCTCCGCTCGCGTTTGCCACGTTTATATTCTTTGAGTCACCTAACCGCACTGATGGTAGGAAGTGGGATGGGGGAGGTCAGTTCCTGTGAGCATGGCATTTTAAGCCATGAGATGAGAGCTGCAGCAGGAGCTGGTCTCCCTTATTTTTGGTTGTCTTATAGCTTGAGCAAATAAGAAAAAATGTGGGGGTCTCTGCTGGAACGCAAGTAAGTGATATACATCTCTTGTGATACAGAATTGCAATCCATGCCAGATTCTCACTTGCTTTCAAACATGTTTTCTTGATTGTATCTGTTCCTGAAAGCTTATGGTGATAACTTTGTTGTCACTGTTTTTACTGAAGCATACATTTTGGAATGCCAGAAAAACAGATGTTGTGTGAAATAACTGCTGTCAGTGTCATTGAGCTGGGTTTGATAGAAGGGCATGCGTACAGCCCCAGCGCACGCTGCTTTACACCCCTGCTAGGGGGTCTTATGGGCCATGGGCAGGAGAAAGAGGTGAGTTTTTAAGTGGGTTTGAGGAAAATGCTGGAGTTAATGAAGCAGTGTAAGAGGGAACGGAAGGGTATACCCGGTGGCAGGGTGGGAAAGGCTTTGCTCCCTCCTGCTCAGCAGGAGAGGGTTGGGAGCTAGCCTGGTGCAGGACAACATGTGAAATTGGAGAGATGAGGAAAAACGCAGGTTCCGGAGCTGTCGGTCATGGACCACTCTGAGGATGGTGGTGTGTGCTTTGTAATTGACTGTAACAAGCAGGATAACGTTGTGCCACTACTAGAGCTGACACCATGAGATAAATTTCATTGCAGCGTGTTGCAGGTAAGACTGTCGACACCGGGTTTTCCGACAGTGTAGTGAGTGCTGTAGCTTCTTTAAAGAAGTCCTTAGCCAGCTGTGTCTGTAACACAGCCTGAGCAGGAAGGACAGGGTATTATACCACTTGCCAGATTCCTGCTGACACAAGGAAGACATAATCAGCACCTTTTAATTTGTGTCAGAGTTCCTCTTAGCAGGGTTTTATTTTGTTCAGATACATACATTAGCTCTGCCCTTGAAGCCCTTTGCTTTCTAGCAGTAGGTTTCTGCCTTAAGAGCAACCTCTCCTCCTTGAAAGGCTTTTACTAAGGAGGAAGGGATGAAGAGAGAGGTAACTTTGCTGTCAGTGAGTGTTAGGGAATGCCCAAGTGGATGCTTCAGTTGAAAATACAGGGATGCTTGCACTGAGCATAATGAAAACCTGTTAGCGGAGGTTAGAGGTACATGGCACATGCTCAGTTTGTAGCCAAACTTTGGGAAGAGCTAAGTTCCTGTTAAGATGTCTATTAAGATGGCTAGGCAAGGAATAGCTTTCAAAATAGCTCTACGTGTTAACAGCTGAGGGGTTTTTTTTTGTTGTTGTTTTTAAATCTGGTCAGTTCTGCACACATGCTTAGTTGTCCGGACTCTTGTTAGCTGCAAAAATGTCTTTCACCATTACACAGAATCTAGTTCATTTATCTTTGTGTATTTTCCTGCAGACAGGTTTGTAATCAGACTGGTGATGGTTGCTTATCCATTTGATGTACGAGATGCATATTACAAAACAGCATTAGAAATGGAGACACCACTACTAGGTGCATTTCTGGATGCAACAGCCAGTTTCTATCTGGAATAGTTTCACTTTTAGATGCTTGAAGAAAGATTAGAGAATTATAATGTCTTCCCATGCTTAGAGTTGGACCTGATGGGTCACATTACACTGAGTTGCCTTTTGGAGCTGTTGACTTCACTGATGTTGCAGAGAGCCTAAATCAGCAAAGAATTAGGAAACTGGAAGCTCCCAGAGCTTGTTTTACTTGTGGGTGACAGCAATGGGTGATAGCAGTGATGGCAGGAGTAGGAAAGCCCTTCCACTGGTCGCTAAGGCTATTTTCTCTTCCCTCAAGATGGCAGGTCCATCCCGAGGAGGAGCAGTGGGAGCTCTGCGGCTGGGTCTGTGCTGCCTGCGGGGCAGGCGGGAGCCCTGGGGAGAGCCTCCCCTCTCCTGGGGTTCCCAGGTTTGCACATGGCAGAGGGCTTGAGAATTGCCCCTGGGCAAGCCTCCCTTGAGCAGGCACTCAGGTTATGCTATTAAAGTCAGGTTTGTCATTCTGGATGGATGGAGAAATCCCCCAATGGTACTAATTCTCGGTGAAAGCAAACTTCTAAAGTAGGTGTTGCTTATGATGCCTTTCCAGTGTGTCTAGTCTGTAGAGCCTTTTTCTGTTAGTCCAGCGTTTATCATCCCTTTTACTCCTTGTGCACTCTCCGTGCCTCATGTGGGGGCGCGGGAGGTGGGCTAGCCTGATGAGGTTTAGGCTTTGTTTTGGCTGAATACTGCAAAAATCTCTTCCTCCGAAAGAAGGCTGGGTGAGAAGTCCTTCTATTGGATCGGCAAACGTAGGATGTGCCAAACCAGTAGCTTGTCAAAACATTTCTGGTTCTTGCTGTTGTCTATCACAGGCCTCCAAGATATTTTTTATTTTAAACTGGGATTATTTTTGAACGCTGCTACCTGGGGACTAGGTGCCAAGCGCAAGATCTGAATCTGGCTTGTGCGCTGGGAGAAAAGCCTGCGACCTGAAGTTCAGCCGCTTGGGTTCAACTGGTCTCTTTAATACTACACTCAGCGGAGCACCCGAAATCCTTATATATTATCTTAGTCTAACAGAAAAATATGTCATAGCCTTCAAGTTTGCGACAGCATCTAAGAGAAATTTTTCAAAAATATGGGCTTTCTTCTGGGTGCAAACAGCTTAGTGAGGATAAGGGGAGATAATTAAGAAATTTCTCTGTGCCATGGAAGAGTTTCCCGGTGGCATTGAATTCTGTCAGAAAGACTGAAGTTATTTTTGCATTTTAGTGAAAATATAAATTGTACATTATCTTAGGCATTTTCAGAAGTTTCGTTTACATTTTACCTTAGGAGGAGCCTTATATATATATTATTTTCTTAATATAATACAAAAAATTATCTCTGGAAAGCATTATCTTTGACCCTTTCTGAGCGGATTGGTTTGGAACAGAGACATTGTAAGCAGCATTGTTCATGTGAGTAGAATTACAAATAAGCCATGAAATACTTGAGTTTAAATACGTTAGAGATGCAAGGACTGGGCATAGCAAAGCTGAGTTTTGCAGCAGTTTTATACGTTTGGAAGTGCACGCTCAGGTTTTCAGAGCTCTGCCTGTTGTGCGTGCTTGGGAGGCGCTGGCACGCTCCGCATCCAGGCGGGCTGTAACTTTCTGCCTGGAACTGCCGCAGGTAACCAGGGATCAGATGTGAAGTCAGCGTCAGCCGGGCTCTCTGGGAATAACAGTTTATTAGTAGTAGCCTTTTATAAGGTTTAGACACAAATAACCATTTTTTGTCAGTTTGCACATACCAGTACACCTCCCAAGTGCTCCCATGGCAGTTACGGCTAACCTGCTCTAGGGAGGGTTTGCACAATCCAGCGCTGGACCGGAGAGCAATGAGGAGTCGGTTTCTGCGCTGGGTCCTGCAGGTTTGGTGGATGCAGGAGGGCAGGCAATGGGGGGGCCCGTCACCCGCTCCCACCTCTGGAAGCATCTGGCAGAACCACGGACATCCGAGGAGGGGGGGCGGGGGGGCTACCTGGGCTACGCCTGGATCTTCTTTATGTTGTCCCTCTCGTTTTCCATTCCCAGGAGCACCCTGGAGCACACTCGGCAGACAGTGGGGTTTACTTTCTGAGAAGTCCGTGTGAAATAATCCAGTAAATCTTGTTTTCACAGATCATTTTATAGCACTTGAAAAAATATGTAAGGAAAGTGGATTTTTGTCTTGTGTGCAAAAAGCAGCCCTTAGGGGCCACATCAGAGATGAATAGAGAGAACCATCTTGGCTTAAATTAAATAAAAAAGAATGAAAGCCACTTCTGTGGTTTCACCCGTGCATATTTTTCTTGATTTAGGGCCAGCACTACATTTGGTGTTTAAGGCACTTGTGGCTTTCCAAGTTCCTCTTCTTTCTAACTACTTATCAATTTTATTTTGAGCAAGTTTGTGCCCACTTGCTCTTTGGATGTACTGTCAATAAACGTGTGGGTTAAGTGCGGGCAGTAGGTGAACAGTGATATATTTTCAGCAGTAACCTATATATGCAATATACAAGATGATATAAAATATTGTATGTTTAGCGGACGATGGATTTTTTTTTTTTAAATAATATCAGGTCTTTTTTAAAGGGAAGTAGCATAAGGCTTCGCTAAGTATTTACCCTGCAAACGCCTCTGAGCACAAGTCCTGGAGCATTCAAAGCCAAGTTCAGACCTTGTTTCAGGCAAGATGGACGCATTTGTTGAGTACTTACCAGTGGAGGATCTTGTGCCTTGATTGTTTGACAGGATTATACAGTAGAAGAGAAAAACTTATATGTGGATTTATAAAATAAGGATCAAAGCGCTTTACTTCTCAGTAACGTAAGCAGGTCATAAGAGCTTTTAGCCTAGACATAAGCGTCTGGTGGTGCCATGCACTTGAAAGCAAGCAAGTAACCACTAGCTCTTATTTTTATCAGTAAGAAAGAAAGGTTGCCGGACCTGCTTTCACAACGATGAATGGCAGTAGGAAAGAAAAAGGAACTGGGTTTTAGTTCCTTTTGAAACTTTACAAAATGATGCCAACAAGACAGTCCCGTTTTGTGGCAGTGGTTGAAGAGGAAGAGGGATGCTTAGGGCAACCGGTACCTTATCCCAAGTCAGCACAGGGGTAGCTGGGCTCGGCTTAGGATGCCTAGCTGAGGATACCCCGGGGATGTGGTACCTGAGGACAGGAGGAGCTGTGGCTCTCCTCCCTCAGCCGCAGCAGGGGACTGTGGTCACGTCCAGTATCTCCCGGGGGCTTCAGTGCTCGCCAGAGACGAGGCCGGTGCCATGCTTGTATGATCAAACGACATAGCATGGTTAGAGATGTTTTCTGGAAAGCTGTTGTAGGTACAGAGATTTGTCCACTGAGAACTGGATCATTAAAGTAATTTTTAGGAAAATACAACATTGCCGGATTGCCTTCCAGTCACAGGCATTGGTGAATGCCTGCTGAAACAGTCTTCGATATGCTGCCTTTTTATTTTCTTGAATTAGAGCTTTTCCCTTGTGCACTATTTTAATTTCTTGCTGTGCTGAGCTACCGTTAATAAGGAAGAAGTCTCAGTCCTTTCCCTAAAAAGCTGGCCTGTCGCAGCACTGCTGTTGCTGTCACAGGGAGCTCTTGGTACCCAGAGCTGAGGCATCTGCGTAAGCTCTTTCTGTGATGATGTGTTTGCAATAATCTGTTAATCTGCTCTAATAATCTACTCTACTTTCACTGCATTTTCCTGATAAGTGAAATTATATTTGAATAAAACCCAGTACTTATAAATTCCTGGTTTCAGCTGGAAGGATGTTTTAATAGCTGGTCTCAAATCTGCTGAAAAGCAGATTTTATGGTAGAAATGCTAATGAAGCTTTAACAGCAGCAACTGGCAGCCGTACCGAGGAATTCAGGGGTTCTATATTTGGGTGTCAGAGATTAGTAAATAGATTTGTGCCATCTGAATCTATTTTTGTCAGCAAAATTGACTTCAATATTTTATGCGTATTTTAAAAAAAAAAAAACAACCTGTATCGCTGTGAAAGTTTCTGCATTTTGAGGCCAGCTCTCGGCTAATCTTCCCAAGCAGTCTGTATGACTCAGATTTCGAAGTCTTTATTCAAAAGGTCACATCCTGATCTAATACCATTAGTATAAACCCAGGATAATTTAGTTGATGTGGATGGAGGTGCTTGTCACTTCAGTTTTTTGATCTTAATATAAATCTGGCCAAGAGTAGGTTGCGTTTGTGAAGCTAATGCCGTGTTCTTGAACACATCACAGGAAGGCGAAGATTGATTTTTCACATCTAGATGAATCCTTTCTACATGATGCAGGTCACCTCTCGCTCCAGCAAGATGCTGGTAATTTCAGCTAGTCCACTTTAAAACAGGAATATGGGAAGAATGTTTGTCATGTTTTCTTTGCCCTTTTTTTTATGGATTAGCGTTCAAATGTCTACATTTGATACATTTTCCGCTTCTCAGAACTGCCGGAAGCATATATATTCATGTGTTCATATGCAGCAATTTTAAACCGCAATCCTTTTTAAACTCCTTTTTTTGCCTTCTTTTGACACACTAGTAAAGCTGGCGTGAGGATCTCATGTAGCTGTAGGCTTGCCACACGTCCAAAAAAAACCCCCAAATCAAAAACTGCAGTATCCACTATGTGAAAGTGGATATATGGGTTTATTTCCACAGTGCCCACAGAAATGAATCAAGAATGTTAAATTAAAAGACAAACAAACATACTAATCACTTCTTTCTGTGTTTTCCCACTGGATCATATCTTAATGGCATCTTCTAGACTGGAGCCTTTTGGAGGAATGTTAATATTTTATGTAAGGAGGAATAATAAATAGCGGTAAAATGCAGCTTGAATGCTTAAATCTCCTGAAGGAATGGCACTCGTACCATTCCCCCCAGGTGGGACACATTTCTTATTCACCGTAATTTAGGTGTATTTTACCAAATAACATCATGTTGTATGCTGGAGCACTTGTAGTTCTGTTTGGATAAATCCTTTTGCAATGGTTTTTATCTTTTATATTTACTTTTTTTATTTTGGGTGTCCGTAGTAAAGAAGTAAGTAATTAATTAAAGATAGGATTACCGAAATTCTGGCTGTCTTCTCAGTCAGCTAGTTTGACATGATTATTAAGGCTGGATATATTGCTTGTAATAACTTGTGAGTGAATGGCTCACCCGTCTTGTACCCCCCTCCCTTTCCTCAGGAACTTGGATGAGTGATACGCTTCTAGAAGTAGCACAAATTTTCTTCAGGATTAATAGAACAAAATAAATACTGACTTTTTCCCCCCCACCCTCAGGTTGCCCTTGTTCTCCTTTTCAAATCAAATGTCACATTGACTCAAATCCGGCGTTGGAAGCATGCGGGGAACTGCAGCACATCAGCCCGGCGCAATGTATCCATCAAACTGGAAGGAAGCCCAAAACCAAAACTCCACTGGCCAAAATGCATCCTCTGCAGAAACCCCAAGGCAAGTGGCTTTGTCCTTCTAGCAATTGTACAAGCTTCTATCACACGTGAAGTGTAATATTTTTAAATGAATTGTTTTAATTTTAGTTCACAGCAAAATAGTTATTTTTATGTTCTAAGGTTCAGTACAGCCAATAGGGTTTTATTACCTTCATTTTTTCCAACGTTAGATAACCTCTTAGGGAAGCCTTCAAGAAGAAATTGATTCAGGAACAACAGATACTTTATTTGTCGATTTATATTTCTTGTACTGTTGTTATACCACATGCAGCTGTGAAGTGTAAGTTTAATTTAGCAATATTGTTTTCATTCTTATTGATTTTTTTAAAAAAAGTATTTAGGTAAGAATAGCTTATTGTTTAAACCTGGTCTGTTTTCTATTTATTGTAAGAACTATGCATAGCAACAGGAAATGCTTAAATGGAACGAATGTATTTTAAAAATGAGAAGGAGGTAAACCAGTCACATGCAGGGGTAGCATGTGGGCTGTGGTAATTCCACAGACCTGCCAGACTCATAGTAAAATAGGTGGCAATCCCAAAGTATGGTAGAAGAGAAGCCAGGAAGAAGCATGTTCCAGCTGGTCTCCAGGCAGGTCTTCTGGTCTCCCCAGGCTTTTCTTCCCTAAAACTTCTGAATGCTGAAAAAAGACTGCAGTAAATTTCTTTAAAGAGGATAAATTGTTTTCATGTTTCGCCATCAGTGAAATGACATGTGGTCTCTCTTTGTAATGTCAATTTGTCAAGTGCCTCCACTGCCACCACCTTCTGCTTTGTAGAATTGGTTAAAATACTGTATATAATGAGTGCTTGCCTTAAGGTAATTGGAGATGCAGAAAGCATATAGTTTGAGAAGCGTTTGGAACAAAGGAGGGTGAGCCCGAAGAAGATACTAAGTTCATAAACCAAATTTTTTTTAAGAAGCCTGTCCATGTGATAGACGGTCATTGTCATGTGAGAAAAAGAGAAAAGGTATTTTGGTCACCATTAGGGTGTGTTGTACAAACTGATATAGCCTGCTTTTTATATATAAGTATTTCAGAAAAGTTGGAGGGAGCCTACTTAGCTTGATTCAAATCATGCTTAAAAGTTACCCAAGTAGATTAGTACAATCTGTTTCCATCACTGAGATAGGTACTGCTTCTTCTTTCTGCTGCTCACACACATCCAAGCTCTCTCTCCCATTACAGCCATAAGCTTAGAACCAAAGAAGTCAGTGTATCTTACTGGCTGGTTAATGCTCTGAAAAGGATGGAAATTTGTTAATGAGGTGAAATTAACACCCAAAGGTAAAATGCTTTCTTGACTAGTTACTCTTGCTAATACTTTTTTTGACAGAACTCAGTTTCTTGGGCTTCTTGATGTCACTGTAAAAGTAGTCCAAGAAGAAACAGGAGTCCCAGTGAAAATTCCCATGAGAGACTGTTGTGTAGTACCCAATACTCGAAAATCTGACCAGCTAATGTCTCAGACTGAGCCAGGTTAGCCAAAGCTACAAATTGGCGTTACAAGTCTTGGTCATGGATGTGCCAGTCATCTTCCTGAAAGACACTTCTTTGTCATAAATTTTAAATAATGGTTTTATTATTTCACTTCACTTCTTTATAATAAAACTACTTTTAAAAAGTATCTGCAATTAGCTTACATATGACAGTAGAGAACAATGCGTACAATACTTTGCAAGGAAGGGAAGATGGTACAATTTTTTTCTCTTCACTTTTATTGACTTTGTAAATTTGAAATGGCTTTTCTCCCTTGTATAGTTATTAGTCTCCTGTTACTGTATGGGTTGTATACCCAGTAAAGAAAGGAAAACACTTCATGCCTCTCCAGGAAAATGAAATCGTCAAAATTTAGAAAAAAAAAGTTGTTTTTATTAAATTGACTGTATTGAAGTTGACCTTTTTCCTGCAAACCATACTTGCTTCCTCTTGGTGGCCATGTCCAAAAAAAGCAGTTGTGACAGTGTGGTGCATTTCCTTGCAGCAGACATAAATCTTTCCTCAGTTTTTTGTTGGTATTTTTATGGAAGAACCTTTCTTCCCAGGGCTTTCTCCCTAGAGCTACATGGATGCCTCATTAAGGCCTGTTTCTTATTGATTTGTTGGGTGGGATGTGCTGGCATCACCACCTGAGACCCTAGGAGCAGCTCTCTACTCCCACCCAAGGCTGTTGGGTCATTTATTCTTTCTTTGAGTGTATTCCCTTCCCAGGGGATAGCCCTTCATAATCTGCTTCATCATGTGTATTTTTTTAGGTCTCTTCTTGTCAAGGGACCTTAAGTGAAGTAAGTAAATCTGCAAGCGCGACTCACACCACTTGAGTTTCTCTTTATTAGGTCCTCCCAGCTTGCCCAGTGAGTTGTGACAGACCCACCACGGCTGGGATGATTGGTGGGAATGCCTCCATCAAGTCGCTAATAAACGCGTGTTGACTCTTTCCATATTACTGTAGAGGAGGCACTTGTGAGAGAGAAATTCATGGGCTGGGGGGGCTGAAGTAATGCAAAGGCTAAGATGCTCATTTTGCAGTGAGGGAAGGGTCCTTATTCCCTGCTGTTTTACACACCCAGGGCCAAGCCTGGACTGTACCTTCTCCCACATATTTAACCTTGTCTTTCCCTTTTCTAATTCTGTCCTGCTGCTTCTCGTTATTTCACTTGTTCCTTCTGCAACAAAGATTTTGTGTCTTCGTTTCTGCCTCCTCCAAATAGCCGTGGGCTGCTATGTAAAACCTTCAGGAGGAGGAGGACTGGGGAAATACCATTCCAGCGCATGGCTTCACCTGAAACATGCTCTATAATACTAAAATCTCTTCCGTGCAGCTGAGTTGCTTTCTCTACTCCACCAGTTTACCTGTCTGTGCGCACGATGGGCACTGGAACCTGCGTCCAAGGCGGTGCTGCTTTGTGGCTGGGACCCGGAGTGAGAAAATAGCAGCATTGGTTTCTGCGTGGGCCAGGACTCGTGGCAGGGGGCTTCAGAGCGTGAGCAGGAGTTTTGCTTGGGCTGCCACTTTGGGTCCTGGATCCCTACCTAAAAGCAGCACCTACTTTTTTCCTGGGGCTGACTGTTCATTTAGTACTTATGATGATAGCGCACATACCGATGAGCTCCTCTAGTGTTGTTTGTTCTTAGTGTGCAGATCTTTCATTCACTCTTTCATAGAAGTCTAAAATGGTTTTGAGTTTAAAAGTCTGTGTTGTGATATGTAACACCGCTTCCTTGTAAATTCTGAATGTAGGAGTTTTGTGTCAGCTCTGGAGCTGGACGGGGCTCTGAGCAACCCGATGTAGTTGAAGATGTCCCTGCTCATTGCAGGGGGGTTGGACTAGATGACCTTTAGAGGTGTCTTCCAACCCAAACCATTCTATGATTCTATGATCTTGTGTGCTTTAAATTTTGCTTCCTAAGTAGTGCTCGATAAGGTCAGCGGCTTTGCCTCCGTGCTGATGTCTCCATTTCTCAAAATTATTTCAGTAAATAAAAATTCAGAATTAACAGAAGTGTTTTCCTCCTTCCTTTTTGTCCAGCGCAGAGTGTGTTGTCTCAGGTGATTCAGGTGGAGTCCACTAACAGGAAAGACATAAAATGTTTACATGGGCAGCAGTGACACCCATTGCTATGAGTGTAAATGCTTTGGCAGTGAACTTCAGCTTTTGAGTGTTCTGGACTAGCCTGAAACTATGAAGGGCCTGATAGGGGATGTGGGGTAGGTTCTTGCCTGTCTGCCTGCTGCATTATGCACCTTCTGTAAAGAGCCTAGAGCTTGCCTTTTCTGTCTAGATGAGCCAGATGGTTGTGTGGATTCTTTTTTTTTAGGTTGTTTTGTTTTGTTTTTACAAGGAGAAATGTGGCCGGGCACTCACTGATCATGCGGTGCGCAAGTGAAAACCTGGTGAACAAAACACAGAGCTCCACCATCCCATTTTATATGCCAGATGATTTTCTTTTCCTGCTTACCTGTTATTCCTGTGTAAGATAGGTTTTGTGGTGGTGTTTCCAAAATTGACCTATAACACCTTTATTTTAAAACAGGAATTCCAGATGTTTTTGGAGACTGGGCAAATCAGTCCTTTTATAGGAAGCGTCCCATTGAAGCTCAAATCCTTAGAAGATTTGAATTTATTCTTTGGTGCTGAAATAAACTCAGTAATGTGGATAGTTTAAAATCTGACGTATACTCGGAGCTCAAAAATTCTTTAACAGTCCTTCGTCACTGACCTCAGACAACAACCGTCCATAGCTGGGGCAGGGAGGACATCTGGGCTGATGCAGACCTTAAAACAGATGCAGAGCCTTCTGCAGGGTAGGGACAACAGGAATTGGCTTTCTGGGTGCATATGCCTCCGTTTAGCCTCCTAAAGAAAGTAACCCTGAAATTACATTCAGAACAGTTGCCAATTAAAGCTCCATTACAGTGTTAACCACATTATGCTGATGTGCCATATGGACAATTTAAAAATTGGAAATGTTTGAAATAAATTGTTTTTGAAAATGTTGTTTAATAAAACAGGTATTTAGAGTTTCCTCATTTGATGTGTTAACTCTTTGGATAGTCTAGACCAGAGGGGATACTTGGCAGCACCACTCCAAGTAGCGTGTGCTTTGGGAGTAATTGCGCAGTCGGTTTTCCTACCTTCCAGTGTCAGGGCTGCCTGTGTGAGGTTGATTTCACTGTATGAAACTGTAACAGCATGTGAACCTGTTTCTGGGTTACTGCTTGCGTAATTCTAAAACCATTTACTCTGCAATCAATACAAGGTCTGAATAAATTTTTAAAAATTACATTACATTTAAATTACATTACATTTTTTTAAAATACTGTATTAAACTTTGTACCTTTGCCTCCTAGCGAATCCTTAAGCAGAATGTATACGTTCTTACAACATGTGCTTTATTTATATCGTATATAACTCAATGTAGAACCAAAAGAGGAAGGAAATTTATGAAGACTACACCACAGAAGAGATGGGGGAGGGAGAATGAAAGGAAGAAAAGCTATTATGTCTGTGGCGTTTTTGACCAAGCAAACACAAGGCACTGAAATCCATGGTGGGATTGTTTTTTGGTGGTTTGTTTTGGGTTGGGTTTTGGTTGTTTTTTTTTTTCCTTTTTTCCCAGTGTAAGAGAGTCAACAGAGTGCCTGAGTTTTGAAAAGCCATGGGAGGGGAAACTCGTTAGTGTGATTGAGATGGTGAGCACATTTGCAAAAACGAAGTGTGAGCTGTGCATCCTGTTTGGTAACAAGGAAGCGGTAAAGTTCTGCGACGGTTTGTTAACACGTCTGATACGGCTGTAGAAATACAAAATAGAAGCCCGTCATTTTTCTTCAGCGTACAGCGGTCTGCTTTGGTGTAAGAAATACTTCGGGACTGCACCTGTGCACTTTATAAAGGCTGGTGAAAGAATGGATACTCCTCGTTCTGCATTGAGCACTTGGATTTTGTTCCCAGTTTAGGCTAAAGAAGATGGAGATTTATCCTCCCATTTTTTCCCCTCTCTTTTATTAGTACCTCCTAAGCCTGTCCATCTCAAACCTGGGCAGGAAAGAATTCCTCCTGCACCTTCTCGGCCTTTGCCAGCTGATCCCAAGTCGTCGAGGAGCTTAGCGCCTGGAGAGGAAGAAATACCGATATCAGCAGGAGTCAACACGCTCATTGAGAAATTTGAAAGTATTAGGTAAATATGACTTTGTGAGATCTGCTCTAATCTCCCTGTTCTGCATTTTTTAACTTAGAATATAACAATAGAAAATACAAAATGTAATTGTCATGTAGAAAGTCCTCTTGGGATGATTTCTACTGGAAGTGCGAAACCTGAGTGACTACACAATGATTTATTAATTTTTTTTTTTATAAAAGCATGTATTCCAGCGACTTTTAGTTTGTAACATACAGCTGTTCTTATGGAGCTTAAGACTGCTGAATTTGGTAAGTGTTCCACAGGAAACAAGTAGCCCAGAGTCTGCTTTCAGTAAGTTGACTTGATATCGGGATTGGTTTTTGCATTATAGGAACTTGATTATTGTGAAATAAAATAATTGAATTTTCCATCTCAGATTCAATAAACGTCAGACATACTGTTAGCTTGCTTCTTGGAGGCAGGGGAGAGTTAAATCGCAATGTACTGTGAAACAACGTCAGGTAGAACAGCGTTTCCTCTGAAACTTTATATATAAGACATTAAATAGGATAAAATATATGTATTTTGCTGTAAAACCAGCTCGTTTTACAAACACATGAAAATTCTCTCTGAAGACCAAATTTGCCTGATGAAGTGAAGTGATTTTTTTCATAAAGAGGGAGATGGAGACAGAGACACTGTACTGTGCCTTGGAGTGTATTATCACCTGGGTGAATCTGGTAAGGTGTCTTTCGAAAAGAAAAAGTAGTGCTGCCTTGTGTTTCAAAAACATCCTCTCTCTGGCAGAAAATACCTTGCCCCAAAGGCTTTGTTCTGTTGAAGAACGTGAGTTCCTGTTTAAACGAACCCACAACCAAATGCTTCTTCTAAAGATGATTCCTTCTTCACCAAACCTTCAAACCAGACTTCTTCAAGGCAACGTGGGGAGTATTAAAGGTCCGGGATTCTAGTGGTGCTGTTCCAGTAAAACTTATGGCTAGGGGTGGTGTGTTTTTATCAGAAATTGCTGGGTGAATATTATTACAGCAATGTGCACACACTTGCCTCCTAGGATTAGCAGGGGTGTGCAAGAAATACAACTTGAATCAAATGATAATCAGGCCCTCTCTCCTTTGGGGCACTCTTGAAACCTCTGAGTGTTAATATGAATGACTGTGGTGCTTTCTCCTCACCTGCAGGCAACCTGTACATATTCTTCAAAGAAACCAGCTGAATTTAGCTCTTAAGATGGAACCTGGCCTGGACTCATCCAAACAACCGAGCTCGTGTGACTGTGACATGGTAGCTTCCAGCGGCTCTTCCACAAATGAAAAAAGTGAACCAGATGAAAATGAGCCAGACGTACCGTGCAGTGCAGATCTTTCTAACACAGACATAATGAAAATTAAAGAGCTAAGCATAGGCGATAACAAAAGCCATGAAGACTGTACTGCTGTGACTGTGAGCAAAGAGCCCTCTGGAGAGCTTGGCAACAAAGACTCAACTGCAGAACTGAACGGTAATGGTAAAATTCCCAACAGAGACAGTGGCATCGACAGCCCTTCTTGTAGCGTGGCAGGGGAAACCTTCCCTAGCGAAGAAGGCGCAGAGCAAAAGAAGGCCAGCGTGGCTGGGAACCCAGGGGAGATGGAACCTGACAAAAAGGGCACCAAACCTTCCTCTGTGGAGCAGAAGAGAGACTCCACGCAGGATGAAGACAGTGACATTGATGAAGGAAGCAGTGAGGAACAAGAGACAGCAGAAGTGCCAAAGTTAGAATATTTGGATGTAAACAAGGTAAGGTAGTTTGTTCATTACTGTTAAGTGCTCTGAAACCAGTTCCTGCCTCTGGCCAGAGAGCCCTTGCATCACTTTCATACATTGTTTGGGGTTTTTTGTTTGGTTGGTTTTATGTCAAAGGATCATGACAGTCATCATAATTTCCTGCTTGATGCAGGTCATAACTTGTTCCTGACCTAGATAGTATCTTTTAGAAAGGTTCCTAGTCTTGATTTAAAAGGTTTCATATAAGAGAATCCATCATAGCCAGAGGTAAGTGGTTAAAATTTAAGTGCTTTTGTAGGTAAAGACTCGCACCTTGTGTTTCTTGTTTGGATCTGTCTAGGTTCAGCTTCTAGCTGTTAGATCATGTTGTTTGCAGTGAGGCTCCGTGATAATGCAGGGGCTAATGGGATAGTGCATCTTGCAGGGTCAGGGCCTTGCATCCTAGAAGGACGTGCTTGATGGAAATCTCTTCTAACAGTAATTTTTTTTTTGTTTTTACACAAAGCCCGTGCTTCTATTGGTGCGACTACTTTTGAGTGCAAAGAAGTTGTTTTGAGGGTAGTTATATCAAATTACTCTTCAGGAAAGTGTAGCTAGAAGAGATTTTCCTTGAATCCAGAGTAATGTAGTCCAGGCTGTTGTGTATTTGCTGCAGCTGTATAAGATTAATGACAGATTCCTTTGATTATCTGTTTATCCGGACAGTTATTTTTAGAAATAGTGATGATAGAATGGGTTAGATTTTTCCAGAAAAAGAAAACAGAAGATGCTTTGAGCAAAATGTCTGCAAAGTATTCCACTTTTTGTTTGGTGGGTTTTTTTGTTTGTGTTTGGGGGTGTGTTGGGTTTTTTTCTTTTTTCCCCCTCAGCCATCATGACAGTAAAGTTTAATATACTGGATTTTTGGGGTTTTTTTAAAGAATATGATGAGCACTAGCAACTAATGAACTGTAGCTGGTGAACTGTAGCGTTCACACCTCAGTTTGTGCAAATCGGGTGGTTCTGTTGAAATCGCCAAATCTGTCCTGATTTGTGTATGTCAAGAGCTTGTCCCTTGGGAAATGTGGCAGTTGAAACTCATTCAGTAGCTTCTGGGTCAAATCAGCCAGTGACTATTGAAGAGTGATGAAAATTGCATGCGGGTATGTGGTGTGCAAGAAGTTCTGTCTCTCAGAGCTGACAAGTAACAGTTTCAGAGTACAACTAATGCTCTGTGGTGTCCCCTTTTTTTCCAAGAATAGAAGACAGCCTGATGAGGCAAACATACCAACAGGAAGGTATGAAAAAGCCCCAGACTTTCTCTCGCGAGTGCATTGCTTTATGCTGCCGTTCTTCCTGCTGCTTTATCTCAAGCTCAGCCTGGTGTGACTGGACTCACCTTCCATTCATGCCGTTCAGACGCTGCCTTTGTAGCCTGGGACTCTCCAGTACTCCATTGCTGTGCTGCTGCTTCTGCAGATTCGGTGAATGTCAAACCTGCCAGGTGCTAGAGCAAGGTTAAGTCAGAGGGAAGTGGAAAGGACCCAGCAGACTAGGAAGCAGTGAGGGCTGCATGAACCAGGTCTGTTTGGCCAAACCCAACTGCTTTCTGTAGATGGGGAAGATGTGACCTCCTTCTCCTCTCTGCCAGTCTGCAGCCCCACCTGGCAGCTGGTGCGGATTCAGGAGGACAGACCCGTCGGCCTGTCCCATCTCCTTGAGAGCCAGGGAGGACACCCTTGCCTTGGCACTGCGTACATCGGACATGACTGTCTGGGCATGGAAGGCTGTGGTGCAGATTGCCTTGGGCTTGCACAGGAGTAAATCCATGGCAATATGAGTCAGGGGATCCAGCAGGACTGCAGGGTCTCGTACTGCCGAGGGAGACCTCTGTCTTTTATCTTGTATGCAAGAATTTAATGGGGCGGTCAGCAGGAAACATCTTAGTGATGGAGACTCCAATTAACATCTATCTATTAGCATCTATTAACACAACATCTAATGCATCCATTGACATCTGGTATCTCTTCAGTAGTCTGCAGGTGAAAGCTTGTTTACATCTCAGATGTGCAGCATCACCATCACGGTGCAAGGCTTCTCGCCTGCTGCTGTTGGTTTTCCCTCGTGTGTGTGTTTATACATACACACGCATATTGTGAAATACTTCAATTACTTTATATTCATAATATATATGTATGTGCATGTTTGCAACTGAAATATTATTTAAAAGATTGTTTATTAGTTGCAACACTCCAGCAAGAAAATAATACATTAAACTAAAAAATCTTTAATCTGGTAATAAAATTTACTGTTTGGACTAGGAATGTAGTATCAAACCAACTGTGGCAAACCCAAGCAGAAGACTTTACCCTATCAGTAAGAAGTGCCTTGCTGACAAATACCAATGTTTTGTAAGACATCAGAGTTTTGATGGCTGTTTTTTAAGTCTTGTTCCTTAGGTTAAGTATCCATATAGTATGAAATAATGCTGATAAAACACAGAGTTACGAGGTCATACTTCTCTAGCATGCTTGGTGAATTTATAAAAGAGAGAGATCTCTAGAGGAAGATTTTTTTTGGTTTGTTTTTCTTGTGCTGCTCTTCTTCTGGAAGTGCATTTATGTGATGCGCTTCAGGTTCTCCCTTGGATTTTGTGTTGATTTCACCTTCAAAAAGGCATTTTTGATACTGACCAAGCCACACTAAGTTAGCTTGTTTTTGCAGCCACGTGGAGGGGGAAGGCTTAGAGATTTGCTGCCTCTTCTGTAGTGTAAGGATTGTGCCCTCTTCTGGGGATGAGGCGCGTGAAGCCAATTTGTGTGTTAGGTGTCCACATCATCCTCCCAGTCTCCCCTTTGATTCCGTGGCAGATTTGGGGCACTGTGGACTAAGGGTTAGGGTAAAGGGCCATGGCTTCCAGCGAGGAGAGCCAGCACGATTTGAAGTTGACTTGTTCAGTGGTTATTCTTAAGCTGGAAGTTCACACCACCCTTAACAAAACTAGTAATTTTCCAGAAAACAAGGTACCTGCCCCGCTGGAAGGAAGAGAGGAGGGTTCAGTCGGCAGCAGCTGTTGGCGTGAGAGCTGGGGAGACCCCAGCTCCTCCAGAAAGCTTTGTCTTGGGAGCCAGCATCTTTTTCCTGCTTCCCCCTTCCTACCCCTAGTACCAGGCTTTGCAGCTGCACGACAGAGGTAACCAGCACTCTCATTAAATATGCAAGTTTCCAGAAAGCTTTGTTATAGTTGGAGGAGGATGCATAAGAAGTACAGCTGCAGAATGATTTAATGACGGCTCAGTAACTCCTAGGATATCAAGTTAAGTGAAGCTCATGAATAAACATAAGTAGGAAAAAAAAATCAGATTTGCTTTTTTCTTCTCTAATTTTCTGCTTCAGATATCTCTCCATCCACCACCCAAGCTTTCACACATCCCGTGGCTGGTGAAGTAACATTGCCTGATATGACTCGTATTGTTTTATGTAGTCTAGGTTTAGCTCTGCAGTGTGATGTGGCTTCCTTTGGGAGTCTGCAGCACAGTCTAACAGGTCTCACTATTAGCACACAATTATTGGAAAATGTTTTAAAATCTCAGGAGTGACTTACTGGGATTTCCAGTTATCTTTTATCAAAATGAAAATGAACAAGGAGAGCTTATTAGTTTTGATAATGTCCCAGAAAATGTCAGGAGCTCCAAGAACTGAGGCATGTTAGCCTTGATGGTTACAAAAAAAAGAAATGACATAAAAGTGAGACCGAGGGGCTGTCATGCTCTGTAGTCATATACCCAAGGCTTTTGCTGACTGCCTGGGAGCAGTGGAGTAATGCTTCTGAGATGGCTAACACTGCTTCATATCTTTTTATTTAGATATTTTTCACTAAGAGTAATATGTGCTTGTTAGTAATCACCAAAAAATGTCTTTCTCCATCTGTCCTGCTTCCTGCTGGGTAAAATAGTAATAATGAAGTCCCACGTGGGCCTCATACAGTCACTGACACACACTTCCATTCTGCCTGTACATAGCTGGAATTTCACTTCTGATTTCATTGTACAGTTTGTGTTGAAAAATTTGGCCTGCAGTCCTGCAAGTCAGACCTTTGGGTAAGATTATCTCCATGTATATTCTGAAAAAAAATTGCATAGGTCAATGTTTTAGTCATAATGCTGGTTAAGAAATATGAGGTATGTTCTCATAATTATTTTTTTTCTAAATACCCTAAGGAAAATGAGATCTCAACACAACAAAGAAGAAGTCCAAGCATAGGATAACTTTTCCATATTGTTTTCAGCATTTTTGAGTAGGAAGTTGTCTATAATCTTTCTGGGACTTTCTGCATTCTTTGTAGGGGTGACTGGTGGGGTTTTAAAGCATAACCGTATGTGATTTTAACCTAAGCTGTATCCCAGCAGCTTTCTTTGCAAGGTTCACCGAAAGCCTCTTGTGATAGAGATGCTAACTGGATATGGTTGCGCCCAACCAATTCTATGAAAAATGGTTGCTGCAGGGTATTGCCCAAGTTTTCTCATATCAAGCCTTTGGTTTTTACTTTAAATTTTCATTTCAAATTTGCTTTTCATGATAGCCAGGTCAGTCTTTGCATCCATGAATCCGTGGCCCAGGCGTGCTCGGCGGGCGCCCAGCCGGGTCGGTGGGTGGGTTCGCAGGAAACGGCGATGCACTTGTGGCCACTTGGTTGCACAAATCAGCTCAGCATGTGCCATTCCCCAGTTTGTATCTGGGATTGGGGTATTTGGGGTGCAAATATATTCCCACCACAGGTGTGGATCTGACCTTTATGAGAAGCTGGTTCTGTTTGTTTTCAGGCTGGCGTTTCCTTTTTTTTTTTAAATGTTTTATGGACAGTTACGGCTGGAAATGAATTTTTGAACCTTCTGCAAAGAAGTGAAAGAGCATCGTGTGACTGCTGCTTCGAGCACCGGAGTGAGCTTCCTGTGTTGTGAAGTCAACACCTACCGCTTCCCTTTTCTCGTCTTTCTTGTCACCCCGCCAGCTAAACTGTTTTAACAAGGCTCTGCAGTAGATGTACGGTTGTAGTGTATGGCTGTGGAGGACAGTCACAACGTGCCGTGGCCGTGCCAAGCAGTCAGCCAGCAAGCGCATTGGGCAAAGCAGGAGTGAAATATATTTGCAAGAATCGAACAGCCTAAAATCTGTGTAGGGTGGAAGACTACGAGTATTTTACGTTTCTGTGTCATTTATGTGCCTTGTAAATGGCACGTTGTTTTTCCAGGGCTTCATTAGTAAGGTTAAATATGCTTCACTGGTGTGACTTAAAGACTTAAATAAGACTGTTACGTAAGGAATATAATCCACATTTAAGTTTTTCAAATTTGTTTTACTTTTCCTTTAGAAACATAGACCATGAAATATCTCATTCATAGTGGACTGAATTACGGCTCAGGCTTTGTTAAAGCTGTCCTGCCGTGGCACAAAACAAGGTTAGAAAAATGGGACTGCCTCACATTTAATTTATCTACTATTTCATTTAAAATGTTATGTCCACTGAAAGGCAAATATGTTGCAAGTTAGTCCGAAAAACATGCCTCTCTCTGCCACTAGCAGACAGCAACTGAAGATAGAGTCGCTCTTTAAAACTGAGCTCAAGCTGAGAGTCTGTTCAGCCGTTGTTTGGTATTTAAGCAGATGTCAGCAAGTTTTTTGGAAATATAAACTGAGTTGCAGATGGTGAAGGTCAGGAGGTTAAAAAGTGCCTGCGCTATGTAAAGATTTACTTCTGAGAACAAATGTAGTTGGTTGGAAATAATTATTTTTCAAATTCTGAATTCAAACAAATCAAAGGATGCTCTTGGTGGCTGGCGTGCCGGCCTGATTACGTCACCGCCTTTCATTCAGGCGCTCTTCTGCGCCCAGCAAAACTGGCAAATAAATTCTTTCTCAGTGAGAGCTCCTCATAGTTACTGGAATTTGAATGGCCAGCAATGCATTTCATTATAAGCTGTAATATGTTGTATTTGCTTGTAACAAGTTCAAAGCTTTGTTGTGCTGTGATTTTTTTTTTCTTTCCCCCTAAATATTAATATAGATCACATGAATGAATGGAGCAGGATGTTGTGTAGCGTATTAGAGTAGCTTTAAAGGGTGTTTTGAGTTTGCTTGAAATAATTTGAGTAGCGGGGTAGGCAGAGTATGTGTCAAAGCTTTATTCATGGTGTGGTTGCCCCTCTCCATGTTTGTGCCTAGAAAGAGAGGGATTGCTTTGAAGGAAGACTGGTGCTGTTTCAAATGCAGAAAAGCTATTCACCTTCCTTCAATTAATACTTATGTCACAGAACTGTGGGTACTTCATGCTAAGTGGTACCTCATTTCATGTAGGATAACTGTGGGTCTGGTTTGTTTGAATTCACGGCTAGCTTTGAAAAGTCTTCGAGGTCTTTCAGTTGTGTTGCAGTTTGCCTAAATGTGTGTGTGGGGTATTTAAATTTTTCTCATCAACTTTGTTTAGAAACAAAGCAAGATGATGTTGAAGAAGCTTAAGGAGAACATTTAACTGACATTTTCTAACAGTATGATGGTGGTCAGCAGGGTTATGTCTAGAAATGCCTGCCACAAATGCTAGCGAGCGCGCAGAGATAGGCATTTGGGATGGAAAGCGCTGTTGCTGGTGAGGGGCCCAGGTGCTTCCTGAACTGGAAACAGCCCTGCGTGTTTAATAGAATTCAGCTGGACTTTTACTCCATGGATTTGTCTGGTCCTTTTGTGAACCTGCGTGAAGGTTTACTGTCTGCAGTGACATGTTGTTCGAGGAAGCGGCTCTTGGTCTTGAAGCAGCACCTCAGTAATTTTAATTTATGTTCTTTAGTTTTCCCATGGAAGAAATAGTGAATAATTGAATCCAGTTGATGCTCTCTGTTCCGTTAATCATTTATACATCTCTCTTACCTTCCTTGCAGTTGTCTTTTCTTTCCAGATCCAGCCCAGTAAAATTTCCCTACTTTGATCATCCTTGCTGCCCCTTTTGGGCGTTCATATTCCTGAACACAAACCAGCCAGCTCTCAGTTCTGGACCCTAGTTTTGGTTTGGTTATATGTAAGCATGGTGTTTAAAGTCTAGACCCTTAAAAAGGTATCTAGAGTTTGTCAGAAAGCTAAAGCCTGTATCCTAATAATTCAAGTATTTTTAAGCACTTAGAGAGCGAAGAGTCTGTGTAGCTTTTGGCTAAGCTGTGAGTAAAGTCAGTGCTTCATAGCTGCATTCAAGTTTTTTAATTAGCCCTTTCTCATTTTATTTTTTTAAATGAGCTTAATGAAAGACTTCACTGAGTGACTTGGGTTACATTGCTGAAAATTCTTTCCAGGGAATTGGCCGGTGTTTAAAGCTGCACAAAAATCTTAGAAATATGCCATAGAGAGTAGTGCTGCGCTGGCCAGGGAGAGAAGTCTGTGGCCAAACAGGTCTGGTTTCTAGTTTTCTTTTTCGTCACAGGACCTGAATCCAAAAAGGAGAATGGTTGATTTGGAGTCTAGTGCCTTAGTTACCAAATAGACTAGACATATTTCTAGATTTGGAGGATGTTTCTGGTTCTTTACAGAAAACCATAATGAACTAAAGTGATATCCTGACCAGCCATTGACTGCATTACTAATTGCTCTTTCAGCAAATAGCTTTAAAAATGTCTCTGGAGCAAACTGATCCTTTTGTGAGGGATGCGGAGCAGATTCTGAAATGTGTTAACCTCTTTCACTTCAAGCTTCTCTACTGGCAGGGAATTTGGCCCACTGAGAAAATGGAAAAGAGAACAGTTGATGAAACTTAGGTTTGTAGGTGCAGATGGATTGTGTTATTTGTAACTTTTTTTTCAGTGTACAGAGCCCCAAAAGCTATTCAACATCGCAAATGAACTGCTCCATACAGAAGAAGCGTATGTTAAAAGACTCCATCTGTTGGACCAGGTAATTCAATTTTGAATAAACTCTGCTTTTTTTTCTGTGAGCAGCAATGATGTCTCCTGTTCATCCCCTAACCTATAGCCCGATAGTGTGAAAACGCTGTTTATAGGTGGGAGATGGAGTTTGCTTGCCAGACTGCGTGCCGTGGGTCCCAGAGGTGAGCTTTTGGCACGTGGGTTCCCTGAGCTGGAACCCGAGTATTAGGATGTCGGAAAGAGGAATGGGAAAGCAGCAGCCCAAGATACAGACACCATCAGCGTTCGGTTCCTCCCTGGAGTGTACATGGAGGGGAAATCACGGGGATGCTGAAGGCACTGAGAAATGATGAAATCCATGATTGCTCTGTAATGTGCAAGAGGCTTGAGTTTTACTAAAATCACATGGGTCAGCCCCGCGCTCACAGTGAATTATTTTTTATTTTACCCACTGTGTTTCCTAATTGCTGTCCATCATGTTTACACGTGGGGATAAAGTAAAACTGGTGTGATGAGTCTGAACTTTATTCCACGTAAACACTGAGGTGAGTCTACATGGTTCAGGCATTTCTATAATTATCTCAAAGAAAAAAAAAAAGAGAATGTGCAGGAAAGAAGTAAAAATGAGGATGAGTCACACTGCTAACCAAGTGCTTTTTAAAATTGAGTTTAAAAAAAAAAAAAAAAAAAAAAAAAAAAAAAAAAAAAAAAAAAAAAAAAAAAAAAAAAAAAAAAAAAAAAAAAAAAAAAAAAAAAAAAAAAAAAAAAAAAAAAAAAAAAAAAAAAAAAAAAAAAAAAAAAAAAAAAAAAAAAAAAAAAAAAAAAAAAAAAAAAAAAAAAAAAAAAAAAAAAAAAAAAAAAAAAAAAAAAAAAAAAAAAAAAAAAAAAAGAAAAGAAAATTGTCACCTTGCTAGAAATCTTGTTAGAAGCGGTAACTTGCAGAGCCCTCTACCCTCCGACTCTAGGACCTCTGTGGAAGACTTTCCAGTGTTTGCTTTGGATCAGTAGAGACTGAGACTGTTTCAAGACCTTAGAAATCTAGGGAGTGTCTTTCCCTTTTGTTTAGTACAGTGTAATTTTTCCCACAGAGAAACAAAATAATCATATGGTTTATTTTGCTTCACGTAAATAGGAGTAAGTGCTTTTCAGGGACTGGTTGTTCTTTGCAACTTGCACTCCCAAATACAAGATGTCTGATCTTCTCAGTAGTTTCAATTTTTTTCGACTTACCCCTCGCATTTTTCTAATTTACATCCATGGCCCATAGTCATAAATCTAACCCTCATTGACAGTGGGCTTACATTTTGTGAACCTCCCGAAAGACCCCAAGGACTGACTACCAGAAGTCAAAAATTGTAGCTCTGTTCTAAGGCAGTCAGCTTTGTAATATTGCAGTCTAAAGCCAGTGTGTCTAGGATAGTTTTTTGTAAATATATATTGGTACTGTCTTGTTGTTTCATGCAGGTTTTTTGCACTAAGTTGTCAGAAGCAGGTATTTCATCTGAAGTGATAACGGGCATCTTTTCAAATATTTCTTCCATCTATTGTTTCCATGGACAATTTCTTCTTCCTGAGCTCAAAACAAGAATTACACAAGAATGGTGGGTAACTGTCATTACAATTATTTTAAAACTATGTTTCCAAGAAACTATAGCAACCATAAGGCCTAGTCTAATTCCAGAGTTTTTAATTGTTTAATGCAGTAGTTCACTTGTTACTTAACACATTGGTATGGAGTCTCTTAAGCGTTTCTGAACACAGGAATAGACCTGAGCACTCAAAATTTCTAGAGTACATTGTAAGAATTTTTTCAGTCCAAAGTATTGCCAGAGCTGTTTTCCGTACTGTATTTCCACTCTCCTATTATTGCAGTACTATGAAATTGCAGTACTAGGAAGGAAGGAAATTGCTTATTTTGGCCCCACTGTGACGTATTAAAAAAACGCAGTTACTTCCCGAAGAAGGAAAATGCATCATCATGTTACAGTCTGGACTTTGCGTGCCATGTTGGAGGCTTCAGTAGAAGCATCCATTTTATATTTTTAATGAATTTTGTTATGGTTATATAAAATTTAATTTTATGTTAAAATTAGCATTATAGCAGCAAACCAATGGAAAATCTGGACAGATAAGATAGATGACTTTATACCTATAAATCTGCTTATGTCTGTTATGTAACCACTTTGGTTGTTGAGTACCACAGCATTGCACGGTTTTTTACCCCAGAATTTGTCTTCCTTCTGTTCTAGGAGATAATAAATATTATTGCTTACAATGTATATGCGCTTTCTTTAAGAAAATAGATGTGGGTTGGTTGGGTTGTTTTTTTTTTTTCAATGAGTAATAATGGTCGAATACCAATTAAAATTTGGCAACTGTAATAAGTTGTAGATGATGCAGAAATGCAGCGCTAGGTAGAAAGGTTAATTGTAAGGCAGATCTAGGAAACGTGATTTGAGATGACACACTGGCTGCAAAGAGTGTCCTGCAGCGGAAGGTGCAGATAGTGCTGACACTGCACCTTTCCAAGTACCCTAAATGATGAAGACAAGACCAGAGTTCACATCTGTCTTGGCTGAGTCCAGTCTTCAAATAGTTCATCAATGACCAGGAGGAATAAATGAGTCTCAGCACCTTTGCACCTGACTTGCATTTACAGGGACAGCTGTAATAAAAGGGGAGGAAAACTGGAGAGTCTGGAAGTCAGAAGAGGACAGAAGCTTGTTAAACGGCTGAAGGGGCTCTAGTGCAGTCAGACTGCAAGTCGCGAGTTCAGCGGGAAAGAAAAGCTGGGGGAAAAATGGCTGGCGCTCTGCCTGGCCGTAAATTTGGAGGAGACAAAACAGGTTGTGTGGCTCCCGCTGCTGCCAGCCTGGGGGGGTCTCTAGGCGGCCGTGTGTCCGGCCCCCTGGGACTATGCAGCTGAACCGAGCGATCTCTTTGCATTAAAACCTCTTCAGATGTTTGGCTATGGTGGAAAAGATGATTTTTAAAACATAAAAGTTTCCCACAAGATTTTGTGCTGGACAGCAGAGATATATAGATGTTTGTTTAACAACGTGTAGTCAGTTTGAATCTGATTCACTTAAGGGAGTGATGGTGGGGGCAGAAATACCACCCTTTGTACGTCTAGATTAATGTTTAAGGTTTCATCTAAGGTACCATATAGATTACTTTAAACTAAACTTAGCCTGAAATATCTTGATTGCATATGTGTGTCAGTGCTTGTGCATGTGGGAGACCACTGTGAAAGTCTTACAGTTGTGTTTTCTCTCTGAAGATAGTATTGATTTCCAGAGATTTCGATACTTACCTGTCTCTTTCCCATAGGAATGTCAACCCACGGCTAGGAGATATCCTACAGAAACTTGCTCCTTTTCTGAAGATGTATGGAGAGTATGTAAAGAACTTTGACAGGGCAATGGACATGGTGAACACATGTATGCAGAGGTCCTCTCCATTCAAAGATGTTGTTCAGAACATACAGGTATGTTGTTAATTGGCATAATATGGTGTGGAGATCCTCATTTATTTGTGTGAGTTTATTTTTTTTCCAGTGCATGACACACAGTGTTTAGCTACAAGATAATACTGCTCTAATACTAAAAATACACAATTTTAGTGGCAGTCCTTTCTGTTTTGCTGCGTGACAGAGATTTTTTACATAGGTAGCTTTTTCTCCGTTCACGTATTTAAGAGGAGTATCAGAAGTCACAGAATGAAACTTCACCATTGGCCATTCTGACTGTGAACGTGTCCATTTATAAACTGTTTTCTATTTCTCTTCCTCATTACTAATTTTAATTGCTTTTTAATAAATACGTTTTCATTCTGAGGTGGGTGTACTTGAGTTTGGGCATGTCACTGGCAGCATCGGCTGTGGGTCTGATTTTTCTGAGGCTCACAAAGTGGCACGCAGCTCTCGGGGACCACAGCTCTGCAGGAGGATGCTCAGCATGGATTTTCATGTGTTTTCTCTTAATTATACAAAAAGCTGTGTGGGGAGGGGGGAAGAGCTCTGCTTATGCTGGCGTAGCCGTAAAACCTCTCTCTTTCCCTCAGGCCCTGGGCCAGCTGAAGGGATGCAGCAGGCTCCAGCACGCTTGGAAGCATCCCTCCGCCGGTGCTGGGAAGGCAGATACCGTCCTTTGGGAGGGGAGGGCTGGCAGGGAGCGGGTTAAGCTGAGGAGGGAGCACAGCTGCCTGCCCTAAATGGGAGGATTGTGGCTGGGCCAGCTGTCGGGAATCAAGTAATCCCCCAGCAAGCCGGGAGAGGAGAGGCCCTGAGGAGAGGCCCTGCGCGGAGGGTCAGGGCTGCCGGCCGGTGACTCAGACAGAAGCTTGGAGAAGCAGGAACTGGGGAAGGTCCTCTCCTACCAGGCTCTCACTCCACGTGGCCTTTTCTTAACCTTTTTCTGTCTGAACCCAGCCTGCTCTCGCCGAGGTTCTGTGCAGCAAGCACTGTAAAAAAAAAAAAAAAGCACACAGGCATTTTGCTGTCTTCAGTTTGTGCCAAGCCACTGACATCGCTTTCTGAAGTGTAAATCAGTTTGTGACTGTTTTCCCTACAGCACAGGCATCTGCCTACCCTAAAATTCATCTGTCTCTTCTCACCACCAAGCTACCAACACAAACGATCTGTGTTAGCCGTCAGTCTGCAAAACTGGTCTGCAGCTGTCTGAGACCCTGGGTATTTCTGCTGTTGCTTGAGCAAAACTTTGACAGGCAGTATGAACGCGGGCAATGCATATAGGAGATGCAATTCTGAAGCCTACTGATGACAGTATTTTGCTGTAGGTTATTTTAGCAGCAACATCACAGCAACTTTTGCTTCTGTCAATGACTGTAGCTGCAGGAGGCAAAGATTTGACCCAGAATACTTAGTCCACTCATCTGACCTATCTCTGTGCTATCAAAAGCCACAGTTACTTTTCAAAATACAGCTTAAGGCATTAACAATTATTAATTATGCTAAACTAGGGAAAACAGAAAACAAAAATCAAATGGTACTTATAAGTGAATGACTGACTTATCAAGCTTACTTTAGCTGACCTTGAAGATAAACATACTTCCTATTTGGTTCACATGCACCTACTGGGGCCAAAACTTGATAGCTGGTGAGTTTATTAGGACTTTTCTTTTGTCAACTTTCTCCTTATGCCATCACATAAGTACTTTTTAATGTATGTGTTTTGGATTGTCACATGAATTAAACACAGAGTAAACATTTATCCTTCCTCTGGTAAAGTCATTTGAATTGCAGTGTAAACTCTGTAAACTTTTAAAAATTGCATAGCATTAAACTTTTCCTATTTGGAACAGTTTATTTTGTCACTGCTGACTTTTTAGAGACGATAAACTTGGCATGTGAATACAACTGATGTGAGCCTTGAAGCGACTTCCTCTTCTGCTTCCCTATTGCTGTTCAGTGTTAAGGTTCATCCCATTGCAGGAGTAAAAAGACAATGGAGAAGGTTATAGTAAGTGGATTTGGGAATATAAACCAAGCGCTAATATGCAGTAGTGCAGTTCTGTGCCCCTTTTAGTTCTCCCCAGAATCCCTGACTCTTTCCGTCCCAGTTGTATTTTCTGGGAAACGTGGTGCTGTAAAACTCTGAGAGATAATAAATTCACTTCATCTCCTATAAACAGAAATATTGTTCACCCTGCTACACTGTGACAAGATATTTTTAAAAGCAAATTTATGTCTTTGAATTTCTGGAAGGATAGTTAATATTTTTCTATCAGACATTCATCTCATTATCTCCAGGCTTTGCTTTGAGAATCGGGCAAGTCAGCAGTGTGTCATGGGCTGTAATATTTATGAGGAAAATTGCAAATACCTGAAACAAGCACCTTTCTCTGAGAAAAGCATACTGAAACTAGTGTGGTTGTTGAGGGGTTGCTTACGCTAGAACAGACCAAGACGTGGCATTAGTGAGCTGACATAAAAATAATGCTATGGAGAAGAGCGTGTGTGTGTACATATGTGGTTAACATGCTGATGTGGGATTCAGGAGTCAGACTACATCACTAACAGAAACTTACTGTGTGCTTTAAAACAAGTTGCTTACTCTTACTGTGTTTCTCATTTCTCCTCCCCCCTTTTAAATAGCAGTATCCCATCACTTCATAGGGATCCTATGAAAATAAGTACACTGCAACAAACAGTACCATTGCAAGCAGAGCAGATCGGTGCCTTATCGGGTAATATTTAGTGTAATCGGTCTCAAACCTACCCCCCCTTCTTGGTCAAGTGAAAAAAAGAGAATTTGAGGCAGCTCCTTCTTCAGAGGGGAGGTTTAGGTTGGATATTAGGAAACATTTCTTCACCGAAAGGGCTGTCAAGCACTGGAACAGGCTGCACAGGGAAGTGGTGGCGTCACCATCCCTGGAGGTATTTAAAAGACGTGTAGATGTGGTGTTTAGGGACATGGTCTTGTGGTGGACTTGGCAGTGCTAGGTTAACGGTTGGACTCAATGATCTTAAGGGTGTTTTGTAACCTAATGAGTCTATGATTCTATGATAGCTTGAGAAGTTGTTTTACGCTCCTCTAACTGTATGTGAATGGTCATTTTTCATTGCTGTTTAACACCAAAGGCAGGAACAAAACCAAACCCTTTTGTTCTTGTTTTCTCTCCATTACAGAAACAGGAGGTGTGTGGAAACCTGACATTACAGCATCACATGCTTGAGCCAGTGCAAAGGATTCCTCGTTATGAGCTTCTCCTAAAGGACTATTTAAAGAAACTTCCAGAAGAGTCTCCAGACAGGAAAGATGCTGAAAGTACATGTAAACTCCTCTCTGTCTAATGAGCGCAATAAAATCTTGGAGAGTTTTTTCTTCACATGTTCAGATACTTTCAACTAGGGCTATGGTAGAAATGGAGATTTTAATTAATCAAATTATTGCCAAACATAGCACAAAGGGATTTTGAATGCTCTTAGAGCAGAGAAGAAAAGGGTTGATATATCAGCTCTAGGAATGAAGGAAGCTTTGGCAAATAAACAATGATAAAATATTGAAGTTTGTAATGGTAGAACATCTGGCATTTTTATTTAATCCATTGTATGGCCAAGGACAAATACAAGAGGACATCCTTGCAGTAGCCGGAGGAAGAAAATAAGAATGGTCTTAAATGTACATGCTTGCCTAGGAAAGCAGGTTAGGCTCTGTTAACACAAAGAAACAGGAGAAATGGACTTCTGCTGGTTTCTAGGAGTTTGTGATCTTGAACAGAACAGTGTCATGTTACCGTAAGCACACAAGCCCTGTTTTAGGAAAACATTCTTAAAAGCATGCTTGTGAAGACTTAAGTGAGACTTAAGTTAACTTCTAGTAGGTTGATTCCTAGGTGATTTTTTTTGTCACTGTGTGCTTTGGCTCACCTAGACTTTCAGGAGAGAAAGATGAAACATTTAGATGCACATGGACCAGCTGAACATGCAGAAGTGATTATGTGTATGACTGCTTATAAGCGTTCCTTTTACTTTATGGAAGGAAAAAATACAGTCCTTGCTTTTGCAACAGCAGTTTTGCAGGAAAAACACTAATCAGGGAGGTGAAAAAAAAACCCAAGGTGCTATTAACAGATATAATCCAGAGAATGCATGACTGTTGCTACCTTTATTGCAGAGTCACTGGAGCTCATATCTACAGCAGCGAACCATTCGAATGCAGCCATCCGAAAGATGGTGAGTAGAAATTGCATAATGGAATTGTAATCTGACTGAAACACTTGGTTGAACCACTGGTCCTCCTTTGCAGTAGGCTCAGTAAAGTAGGCTGGGGAGAGAATTTTCAAATACAGCGAGTCAGGCTTTAAACATTAGTTGGATATCTGAGTTCTCTTTATCATAAATGATCCTATTGCGGTTACCATGGGTTGTTGGGCCTAAATTTCACTTTCCCTGTTCTTGAGGACCCAATGGGTTGAAAAAGAAGGTCTTCATAAAACTCATTATTTACTTTTCATTGAAAAATGTTGAAAGTATTCCAATTAGGTCCATTCATAAGGTGTCCTTGCAGGTTTTCACACTATTTTTTTAGTCCTACAGGTCTTCACCAGACCAGAGGTTGTTTTGCTTTGATTTTGGCTCATCTTAAATGCACAGAATGTGCATTTAGCGTGTGTCAGTAGCTTTGGTAAGCTACACTTCTAAAGCTGGGCAGTCTGAGGCTGAGATTTTGAACATTGGCGCGTGCTTTACATACTGAAGAGATAGTGCATTACCATTAAAGTAAATGGACTTAGTAGTTACAGATGTTATCCCTTTTGTGCACCCAAGTGCCTCAGGAGCTTTTGTATCTAACAGATCTGAAATGCTACGTATCCGGCTTAACACTCACTGACCATTTGTGGGTACAGGGTTTACGTCCCCGTCCGTATCAGACCCTTACTTCCTTCTCCCGGCTGGCAGGGACACCATGAGACCACGTTTCCTGTGGCTGCTACGGGGAAGTAACCAGCTGATGTCTGTGTACTTTCAGTATGTCTCAGTGAAAACCAGTTTTGAAACCATCTATTTCTATTTGAGTCTAGCTTGTTCTCTTGATAAGGATCTATTTCGGTGGAAGTTTTTCTGGTTTGGGGCCTTGAACAACTATTTTGTTGGGGACTGCGTACAGTATCTCCACAGACAGCAGGAATATGAAGCCACCCGCTAGTTGCTTTCTGTGTTGGATGCTTTTTCCGTTAGTACACAAAAACCTATTAGAAAAGGCTGCTATAATAATTTTGTACCCCCCGTTTATTTGCTGATAAGAACCTGAAGCCTCTAATCAGGGCTTCTTATTGCATTGAATTCTTCTGTAATTAATAGGTTTTGCCTGAGCAGAGACTTGAAGGAAAAATACCTGAGTAAGAATTTCGGGTTTGACACCGTGGTTTCCCAGCTCACAGGTCCCAGCAGAGGGTGCCGCGGGTGCGCTGGGGCAGTCGGTGAGGGTTGGTGGGGAGCGATGCAGCGCGAGAGCAGTGCCGTCCTGCACGTGCGCCTCTGCAGAGCCCTGCGGGATGGTGCGAACGGCTGCGCGAGGTCAGAGCCAAACCGAAAGAAAAGCAAGGGCTGTAGCAAAATCCCCGAAAGTTTGTGGAGATTTGTGGAAACCTAGTGGAGGTTTGAATTAATTGTTGGCTGCTTCCTCCTGTTGTGGTGTAGTAGAAGAAATAAATCATGCTTCCAAAGCTGACTTTTCCTAGAAGTGCAGATGTCCCTCAGGTTTTGGATCTGCTCTTAGCGTTCTAGTTTCTCCTTTAAAAAAAAAAGCTTGATAAGTTCACTGTTTTTTGTTTGCTTGTTTGTTTTTTAAATTAGTGGGATCTCTTGCTCATCTTCCCATTTGGTGGGAAAAATCTCCTGCCTTTAGGCGATTTGCTTATTTGTTTTTAGTCCACAGCCCCCTGCCTTCCATTTTGTTTTGCAGTGTGTTTATTTTAACGGTTTGGTTTTGTTTGGGTTTTTTTGGTGGGGTTTTTTGGTTCTTTGTTTGTTTGATCATTGGTCAGAAGAATTGATTAGGACAGGAACTGGTGTGATGTATATTTGTGGTGAAAATTCTCAAGACAAATGGGGGTAAACAAAGTGTGTAAAGATCTGAAATTCCAGCTTAATCCATAGATAGGTAGAGGTATGATTTAGAGATGTGTTCTGGCATATATTTGGGTGTAATTGCATAGATCTCTGTCCTCACTTTCTGACCGTTTGCTGACAGTGCCATTTGGAGCACATCAGTCCAGCTTGTGGTTGAAAGCCAAACCTTTCCAGATGCTATAACTCAGTAGCAAGATTTACACACCTTTCTTATTTTGACTTGTTAAAGCTGCTGCAGTGCTTAATATAGCAGCTGCGAGTGGGTGAACTAGTTACCTTTATCCATTTGAATACTGTGTAGAGGAACTTCAATATTTCGATCACTTAATATAAAGGAGAAACAGTGCTTTGCTGAAAAGGAAAAAGTAATACCTTCATAAAGAATTTTGACCAAGACATAAGGATGCCTGAATGACATTAAAACTATATTTTAAGCATTTTGTCCTGGCCTATTTCTGAGGTACTTTTTGCCATGGAGGCCCCTGCGTAGGATTGCAGCATTCCCCGTACAGCTGAGGTTTTAGACTTAGCTTAGAAATGCAGAATATGACTGTGCTTCCTGATGGAGACCTACCTGCCATTGTATCAGCAACGATACAAGAGGTTAAACTTCTCAGAAGCTGAGAAACGATCATGCTGTAGTAGAAATCTTAGTCTGAGATGTGGGGTGGAAGCTGAGTTAATAAATTCAAACTTGGAAACAATTTGGTAACGTACTAGTCACCAACTTGGCCACTGATTTTACTGGACCCGATGCCATTGCTTCCAAAGATACGTATTTATTGTTGAATAGGAATATCTAAAAATATCAAACAGATTGATCTCAAAATGTCATTAAAATGGTACAATCCAAGTATGACTCCTGAGTGACTAATACAGAGTGGGGAAGGGCACTGAAGAGTATGGAACAGGTATTCATTAATTTTTGAAAATGCAAAGCTATAGCAGAAGTGAAAGACTATTTTCTTTCCTACTTATTTACACTGACCACAGAAATGATACTGTGGGTAATAGATCAAGTGGAATAATTTTTTTTTATTTAAATTGCTGGGTTTTTTGTGCTTGCAGGAAAAGATGCACAAGCTTTTGGAAGTCTACGAGCGACTCGGTGGTGAAGAGGATATTGTTAACCCAGCCAATGAGCTCATTAAAGAAGGACACATTCAGAAACTTTCAGCAAAGAACGGCACAGCGCAGGATAGGTATTTATTCCTGGTGAGTTTTTTTTGTTGCTCTCTTGTTTTCAGAGTTGTGCTGTGAAATGGTACTTTTCCATCTTCCTAATCTCAAATACAAAAAGCATTCACCAACTGAGCCCAGCTACTCCTTCCTCTGAGCAGCAGTTTTCTCTTGGTGCTTTTTCCTTGAGGGTTTCCTTCCTTCTTGCACGCTCGTGCCTTTGCCGATGGCTTGTCAGGCCCAAAGGGGTCAGGCTGCGTTTTTGCTAAGTGCCCGAGGAGGTGTGTTTCCAGCTGTACCACCTTGCTGTGTAAGATGGCCAGCTCTCGCTGACACTGAGAGAATAGCTCTCGTTTGCTTTCTAGGCAGTCGAATTGGTACCGGAGAGAGGGGGAGAAGGGGGAAGTGACTGGCTGACATGTTTCTGTCCGCTTCTTTCAAGTAATGATGTGTGAGCCTAGCTTGCTCCTTAAAGCTCTTCTTGAGAACTGCATCTTAGAGTAGAATACACCTAAACTGTCAAAATGCAGACTCTGTCCAGCACGTAATCCCTTAACTTAAAATCTTCCCTTGTTACAGTTCAACAGCATGGTGCTATACTGTGTGCCAAAACTGAGGCTGATAGGCCAGAAGTTCAGTGTTCGAGAGAAGATGGACATTGCAGGGCTGCAGGTTTGCATCTCTTCTTTTCCCCCATTTTAATGCTTCCCCACTCGACAGCATCAGATCCCCTCTGAATCCAAAAATATAACAATATATGTATATAGAAATATAATAAAATTCTAAAATCCAGCTTTGGATGTCTTTTTTTTGGAATTATTATGAGGTAATCATCCAAAGGTGGGTAAGAAAATGGTGACTCTGCACATGCTTTGATTGAAAGCCTTCCCCTGTCACCTAGCTGACACAGGAGCCACCTTTTCCCCCTGCTGCTGTAGGGGACTGGTTGCTGATACAGATTCAGAAGTTTTGTAACAAGGCGAGTAATTACGGAGACAATCCTTTGTTTTTTCTACCTCTGTACTGTATCCTTTCAACTTAGTATTTCAAAGAATGAATATATTTGTAAGTCATTAAAAATGATGGAAAGACAATGGAGGCTAGTAAGAAGCTGACATGTTCTTTTTACAGGTCCAAGAAATTGGCAAGCAAAACGTGGCTCATACATTTTCAATAACAGGAAAAAAGAGATCGCTGGAACTACAAGCCAGGTATGGTGCTTGTTCTGTCTTTCGAGGTTTGTGAATATTTATGTAGAAATTTATCATCTAGGGGATATGGCTGTGCTAGTATGACATAGCTTTAAACCAGGAGATGAGCACGAGAGCTGCGTAACTTACATATGCAAGAGAATGTGTTGGTCCCAAGTCAGAGTGTGTTAAAGTGCTCTGTTGATTTGCTTTATTGAATGCTTACGGTGTTTATAATAGTGCTTGTAGGTTCCACTGTATTAATAATTCAAACATTTTTGGCATTTTTTTGGTAATAATTGAGGTCAATAATTATTAATAATGTTTATAAAACAGTGGATAGCAAAGCTAAAATCTTGATGGATTTTAAAGCTGTGAAGATGTGAATTGAGTTTACTGAAAATATTGGAAGTAGAATGACGATGTTTTTTGTACTTTTCTTTTGTTTTAACAGGACAGAAGAGGAGAAGAGGGAATGGATTCAGGTTAATACAAAACCATTATGATACGGGTGGAAATCACCGTGCAGTCAGCACCTTCTGGTTTTAAAATTATCTTTTTGGGGTTCTGAATGAATGCGGCTGTGCGAGGAAGCTGGGTAGTCCAGTCTGGCGAAGCTGCTTATGGAGAAATGTGGAGCTGCAGTCAGGGTCCCGCTGCTGACCCACTGTCTCCAGGCAGTGCACGTGGGCTTCGAGTGGGTTGCCAATTCCTGCAGTCCTCAAGCCCAGTGAGAGAAGAGACTGAGGCATCAGAGATTAGCCTTGTATATTCTTGCAGTCTGACTTGTAGAGACACTGTCTGATAGCAGTCTTAGTTTTTAACTTAAACAGTAGTGGGTTAACCACACCACTGGTAGTTATTAAGGCTTTTAAGTTTCCATTTCATTTACGCAAGTGTAAGGGTTTTTCACTAAAATGATAATCCTAACCATCTTCCTATGAGAGAATTTTTCCAGGGCTCCTTTTGTGACGCTTCTCATCTTTGCTGGAATTTTTGTCTCAGGTCATTCAAGCAACAATTGAAAAGCACAAACAGAACAGTGAGACATTTAGAGCTTTCAATAGCTCTTTTTCTCAAGAGGAGGAGCATCTTCCTGATTCCTCAGTAAGTATGAGTGCTTAATTCTCCTTCTTTGCTATAACAGTTTTACCAACAGTTAAACTAGACTCACACAGCTAACTTTAAAATAGTGTAGTCTTGTTCTTGATTTTTTATATTACATTACGGTACAGTCAGCTCCACTTCTCTGGCTCTCAAATGCATATCAGTCATAGTTATTCAACCATGCAAGTATGGAATAAATTACCCAGGGTAATTCAGTGCAAGAGACCTATCAGTCATGGTTTCCAGACTAGTGGCTCATTTAGCATAACAGGTGTAATTCTTCAATGTTATGAGTGGTTGGCTGTCTGGAATGATGTTTGTGTGCCTGGGAGGTTTTGTTCATTACCTTTCCCCATCTTCTCAGATATGCATTTTGGGATTATTTTTTTTTCCTTATTTTATTATTATTTCAAAAGTTTTAAAGAGTTGAAAGGAAATTGATGCATTTTAAAAGGATCTTAAAAATACTCTTACAGATAATAAATATATTTCAGAAAGAATACTCTTCCACTAAATATGCAAAATAGTCTTGAAAGTTTATTCTGTTTCTCTGCAACTGTAATGTATTACTCTATGCTGTGTTTGCTAGGAATTTTATTTTGGAAGTATTCAGGTGAGGGTGATAACAATATCTCTCAAGTAATTCGACTTGAAAACTATGGTGATAACCTTAGCCAAAGTCATTTGCTACAAGCTAAAGAGGAGAGGGCTTGGGAAGGGGAAATTTGTAGGAATTTCGTGCAGAGCTGCCTGTGTGTTGATGATGTCGGTGGTCAAACATGGTAGATCTCAGAGCACAGGCAGAGAAGGTCCATCTGCAGAGATTAAACTTGGGGATCTTTTTATCTTCCCCCTCCCCTGCCCTCCTAAACTTTGTTGTTGTTGTTGGTACCTAACCATTTTTGAAACCTCTCCTTTCCCAGATCTGATTCAGTGACTCAATAATGTTGGATTTTTATCTGACTGATTTCCCAGGAGGCTCAGGAGAGATGTTAGATATTCCTTTCATCCCAGCATTAATCAGACTGACATCAGAGATCTTCACAAACCTCTGCAGATCTAGGATCCTGTTGCTGATAGCAGCCAGCAATGAGCCATTTTCAGAATATGGCATAGCTTACTGATTATGAACTATTCATCAGCTGAAAATACTCGGGGAAAAAATTGGAAAATAATCAATTCATGCCTATATTTTTAAGTTAACTCATGGCTGCCTTCAGAACCAGGATGCTCTGATGGAAAAAAATCTTTTGCTAAATAAGCAAACTAATAAGCACACTTCTTTCTATCCAATTAAGACGCTGTGTCTGTTCAACTTCATTATTATTATCTTGCTTTGTAAATTCCATTTTCTTTTGCTTCTGTGTTAATGGTGTAGCCACATGTTTATACTCTACTAGTTCATAAAAGTCAAGCAGAGCAGAAGTCTAGTTTATCTCCTGGCTGTGATATTAATGCAGTATGCACCTTAATTTCTTTTATGCCAGAATGCTAACCTGCATTTGTAGGAGATTAGCTTATCTAGATAATCAGCTTTGAAAACTGATGTCACGGCTAAATGTGGCAGAAATTGCTGTCAGTTAAAAAGAGCTGAAGGTAGTTCTGTAATGAAAACTGGACAAATACTGAGAGTGTTCTTAGTAGCAATACGCTGCTATAGGCAGCATCCACCATACATATCTCATCATCTTTATGGAATATTGGGCAGCGTGCTTTAGAGGAAAAAATGACAATAATCTTCCTTTTTTGCACTCATGAGTCAAGAAATATGCACTCATGGATTCCAGGCTGGATCTGTAACAGTTACTAGAAATTGGACTCTGGTTCTAATAAGCCCGAAGAAAAATAGCCAAAGTGCTTTTCTCCCATCCTTGGCCATACATTTGATATGTTACAGTGCTTATGATTGATTTCAGTTGCATGACCAGCGCATGCCTTTGCACACAATTCTTACCATGCTTTTGTTTTCCCTGCTCATACAAGCATTAAGGGTTGATCTTCAGCCTGTGATTTGCCTACAGAAGACTTGCGGTTTCTTGGAGGTGCAGAGATCTGACATTTGACCTGATTTCTTAAGATTATGCCTGTGCAATAACCTGCAGCAATTAATAAACTCCAGTCTGTCAGGAGGTGAATATTCAGAGTCATTGCCAGTCAGTCCCCTGCAGGGTTGACTGTAGCAGTGGTCTTTTAAAGAAGTCTTTTCAGAAAGCTTTGGCGTCCCTTTGTGGCTTGGTTCCTTCAGAAAGAGTACACTCATTTCCCTGTTTTCCATTTTCATCTGCAGCATTTCAAGGCTATGTGAAGGGTTTTTTTAAAGCCATCTAAAAATGTTCCCAAGGAAAAGGACCTCTTTTACCGCTGCTTGATCTCAGAAGAGTTGGAGGCTCGTGGTGTGGGGGAAGGACCCAGGTTGTGCATTACTAGAAGGCTGGCAAGGAGAAGTGCCGCGGAGAGCTGAGCTCTGTGGAAGTGGCATCCCTAAGACTTGAGAGTTGGGAGTGCTTCTGTTAGTTAAATCATGATTTTTAGATCCTGTTAAATCATCATTATTTCCCACCCCCGTTTCTGTTCCTCCCCCTAGCTCTGGGGTAGTTCTGACTAACGTGAATAACTGTCTTCCTCCATACCAAATCCTACAGACTTTGAGTGGTAATGGTAATGTAAGGGGGAGAGAAGCCCTTTTGAATTCTTTTCCAGGTTAAGAGTAGAGGGTATTTGATTTTTAGCACATTATTCCAAATAAATTTTAAAAGGGCATGGGGATCTGAACAGGCAACTAGAGAAATTTACTCTTTTCGCTAAACTTGCTGGGGGATTTCTCGATCTCTCCTTCAGACCCCATTTTCTCTCCACATTTTTCATTTCCTTTCCCGAGTCCCGTGTCACGGCACACAGATGTCCTTTTACTAGGCAGAGGGATCTAAATACCTGGGTTGATTAGGATTCCGGCGGAAAGAAACCCCTTTCCACAGGACTGGGGAATAGATGGTGTGAAGACCCTAGGGTTGCTGGGTTTTTGCGGAGGCAGAAATAGTTGGCTAGAGTTGAGTACATGATGCTTCCCTTTAATTAAGTTGTGTTCCCTGAGGAAGTGCTCCAGGGGTGGCACAGCCCTAGCCCCAGGGGATGCATTTGCTCGTTTGCTTGTTCTCAAGAGTTGATTGATTGCATTAGTCTATAAATAGATACAACTAGGTATCAGAATGAATAGCTCTTCAATTTGGCTGCTTACTCAAAGCTACAGTTCAGGTTGTTTCTAATAACAGAGATTAAACATTTTTGCTTTCAAATGGAATGAAGCTAGAGTGCAAAAATGCACTGGAGATTTGGGTAACCTCGAAATATGAGATGTTGTCTAATTGGCAAAGGAAGAATGATCTATGGGAATAACGGGAGAATTTATCATAAGGAGTCTAATATTTTGAGAACCCCCTGTAAATTTGCAAACTCCCTGTAAATTAATGACAGATGAGATGGTTTTCCTTTTAGGATGTAGCCTATGATTTTGGTGTACATAAGCTTGTTATTTGCCCTCTATATGTATTGAATACATATAGATGCTAGTTTGCATTTGTTAAGAGATTAAGAGATGTATTACAATTAAGAAAAACTTAACTGAGTACTATTTGAATGGAGTAAATATTCTTCCTCCTCAGAATCCACTGACTGCACAAAGCACTTGCTCGTTTGGCTTGCAGGGCTCAAATGGAGTGGTGTAATTCAAAAGCTGCCCGTTTGCTTTCTGCAGTGCTTATGGGGGATAGGCACACGCTGCAGCGAAAAGCAGGCTTGGCAATGCAGTGCCATCGGTAGAATCACCCACTTCATAGTCAACCCAGTATTTGAGGGTGGCTGAGTACATGTGCAATTAAAGTGTAGTCACAAGCAAATGGTTGAGGGGCTAAAAGCAAATGGTGCTATGTTTTCCTTTTCAATGTTTAATATATTTTAGGAAGAATGTCCATGTTGAAATTGTTCTGTGTCATTCTGTTGCCCTCAGATAGCAAGCACCAGCTCGGTGGAATCGATGCCAGGAGCAGATGGTGGTGGTGCATTTGGAGGGGTAAGTAATCTGAAGCTAATACTTTCAGTAGAGCAAGGGGGGGGTGTTATATTTCTTTTGTAGCAGGAAAAAAAATCCGAGATACTTCAGGATATTGGTTTATATTCTGCTGTCTGTTGCTGCAGCTGTGCTGTCCTTAACTTCTTGGCTAAGTTACACCCACAGCTACTTGCAGAGTTTGCACCATCAGTGAATTTAAATCCTCCTGTTCCAGATACATGCTGCACACGTGTGTGAACCTAGTTATGGGGAACCTAGCTGGAGGGAAGTTGACTGTTACAATTGTAGCATTGGGGGATTTTTTTTGTGGGGTTTTTTGTTTGTTTTTAAATTCTAATAGGGAGCTCCACTGAATGCTTGAGGGGAGGAGGGCAAAGAGAGACAAGGAAACCTGGCTGGTTAATACTGTCATATTGTGTAACTCAGGATTTCATCTCCAGAACGAAATTTTGATTAACACTTCTTTCATAGTGTGCTTTTCATGTTTCTGCCAATACAGAGGAGGAGATGATAGTACTTTCATACATCTCTAGCCTGTAAGTGATTGGCTGCTGCAAAAGCAAAATATACTTTTAAAGATACTTTTCATTTTGCTCTGTACAACGTCTGTGACGGCTGCTGAGTCAAACCAGAGGTTTTGAGTCCTTAATAAGGTCTATTTTTTAGCATTCTTATCTCTCCCTTCTAAAATGTCTTCTGAGAATAACAGGTTTTCAGGAAATGCCTTAGGGTCAGCTGAGTTTACTGAAAAAAGCCCCAACAAGAAGAAACAACAACAACCAAAAAAAACCCCTGTCTGCTGAGACATACTATAGGATATTATGTATTAGCATGACCTGTTTAATAACAAAGGAGCCACTTAGTAGGCTCTTCCAGACCTCTGGCGAAGCTTGTAACCTACTTGGTAGAGTTTAGAGTATCAATGAAAAGCTGTTAAATAAGCCAGCAACCTGACCTATACAAACAAGAGCTTATTAAAAATAAGTGTTTGTCATTAGTGTACTCCTTGCTGTTTATTGTTTGTTCACAGTTCATATTTTCCCTAAGCAATTTTTTATTTATTTGTAGTCAGTTTTGCGATTAGTGCCCCTGTTCCTTGAGTTACAGATGCTATAATGAGCTAGCTACTTAATGAAAAGATGCTTTATATAGTATTTAAAAACAAACACAAAAAAAATCTCTGTTGGTCTTAAATTTCTTAGGGAAATGTAAATTTTAGTTGTAGTAAAATAAAAAAAAATTAGATCTTTTTAGTTGATTATAACTAGTTGTGTCAGTGATTTGCATAGTATATCTTGACACATTAAGTAATTTTCCCTAAGTTGTGTATTTAAAGAAAAATTTAATTCCTGAGATAGAAATAAAAATGGAGTTGATCAAAAACACAAAGCTAAAAATATCCAAAATTGTGTATTACTGATTCTGGGATCTCGTTCTGCTGTATTGTAGCAAATGGATAACATCAGCGTGAGCAATGAATTCAGATGTTAGTTGCAGCTTTAGAAAATACTAATTTTTAATGATGACATCCCTTTAGAAACATCTCAGTGAGTGCATGAGCAAGTACAGTCTGTGCTTAACAGCTTCCACATGCAAACCACTTGGTGGTAGTGGTGGTCAGCAAACTAAGATCTCCTTCTGGCGGTTCTGCTGAGTCTCCTGAAGAGTCTGCCGGGGTTTTCTTCAGTGTTGCACATTAGCATAACCAGACAGCGAAAACCTACTGTAGGAAGTATAATCTGCTTGCTGTACAGCATTGTGGTAACTGTGTGCTGCACTGCACTGCTAGCACAGTTGATGCTCAGCCATCTGCGTGCACGAGGAAAGTACAAGCCAGTGGAAGATGGTCTTGCATGTAACCTTGCATGTATGACGTTGGCATATAGAGAAACAAACTAAACAGTTTTGCTGCATTACAAAGTACAAAATGTACTATATAATTTAAATTAATTTCTCACATAGATTCAGCATTTCCAGAAGCACCTGCTGATGTTCTGCCCCACTGCGGGTGTCTCCAGATATATAATTTGTAAATGGAAAAATACGCAGCTGTATAAGCATAACGAGAAGAAAAAGATTTGAAACCCCTTCGTTGCTCATGCGTCTGCCCATATAAGAGTCTCGTCAGGCTGTGTATATATTGCATGTACAGCATTGAGGCTTAATTTCTACCTACTGGGCCAGACAGAGTGAAATATATAGCAAGTAATAAATAACAGAACAACAGTCTCCTGAGCCCATTGGTTTTCTTGCTGTTCCTACCAGCTCTTTGGTGTTTCTTCCCTGCTTTTCAGAAGCAAATGGAGGTTCCAGTGGTTCGCTAATGATGTGATGTCTGCTTTCCTAAGCAGTCCAGCCACAGGCCTTCACCTTGCAGTCACTTAGTTCTAGGCATGAGTTGTACCTCTCGCTGGGGTATACGCTCTTTTTCCACCAAAATTTTAAAGTCGGAGGAAACTGTCAAGATTTAGAGAGTTAAATGCAGCTGTAGAGTAAAAGCAAATTAGTGGTCAAAACAGCCCAGTCTGAAAGAAGTTATTGTAGATCCTGGCTCTGAACAGATTTGGTGCAAGCGTTTTTTCCTGTCAGACTCACCAGCTTCAAAACAGAGCTGGGTACACCAAGAAAGATGAGAAATATGATAATTATTCAAGTGCATTAGTATCAAGATATTCCAGTTGAAGCTAGGGCAGCTTTGTATTGGCTTCCCTCTTAACATACATCAACAGTGAATAACGTAGCTTGTGTAATAAAGGACACAGTTGCAAAGTGACTGTTAAATTTATCTTTGATGAACAAGGTTTGTGAATTACAATGCATGTCCTTGTTTTCTACAAAAACCTCTCTGTTCAGATGGTGTATAGTTAAGAGTACGTGGCAAGGTCAACTTCCTGAGCCATCTCTGGGTGGGGTGGGGGGACTGCCTGTGCCGCACAGTCTCGTGGTTTTCACAGGGATGGAAAGCAAAGGGCTTCTTAATTTTTTCCCAATGTCAGCAGTTAAATAACATAATATTGAATAAGTCTTTCTCCTATAATTGCTCATTGGAATTTGCCAAGTCGTAAAGAAAATACATTTTCATTTTTATTATCTTTTCTAAAGCTGCAACAGCAATGTTTCAAACTCTTGTGTTCTCACTGTATTCTCATAATGCTGAGAAATATTATGAAACATTGCTGGTATTCGTCAAACACTTAAAGACCTCTTTATAGAGGACCCTTTTTGATTAGTGAAGTTAGTATTAAATGCTTGTTGTATGCTACAGCGCAACTTAAAATGTAATGGTCTAAAATAAATATAATGGTCTAAAATAAAAGCTCATGCGTAACTGTCATAACAAATCTTGCCCAGTATATGGGTCATGTATTTCTGGAAGTGAACACTGTCCAGACTGTTTCACATTGAGGAGGAAGTCAAATACGAGATCCGTTAGAGGAAGTATTCAACTTGAGTCTTATCTGTGTTATAGAAACATGCATGTGGGTGATGATGTATATTCCTATTGAAGTACAAATCAAATTAACCAATTTCCACATGAAGCAGTCCATTCAATTCATGTTAGAGGAACTTCAGCATTTTTCCTATGCAGGCACGTGTAGGTTCAACTGAAAGTCAAAAACTGGTTTTGTTTAGCATTCGTCAAGATTATCTTCCAGTCACAGCTCACAAGGCTAAATGGTGCCTTCATTTATGCTCTTGCCATTCCAGTAACACTAGTGAAATTGTTGTTAACATAAGAATCAAAAGGCTTGTTATGCTATATGCAATTGAAAAAATAAGGTTGACCAGTGAGGAAATGCTCTGATCTAACAACTTAAAGGGAATCCATCCCTAGCCAGTGGAAGGAAAATCAGCCTTCTAAAAAATTAAATAGCATTAGCATCAAAATCAGTGAGAAATGGCTGACTTTAGCCAACATATGTGATACAAATAAAAGAGTTACTCTGTAGTTTGCTGCTGATCAGTAAAAGCTTTTCGAATCGCCTTAATTATACGCCTTACTTGAAGGGGTCTAACAGAGTCTGAAAGGAACGTTTTTGCCAATGATTCATCCGAGGCATTGTTCGGTTGCTGTAATTCAATGTCATACTGGTTACATCTGGTTCTTCACAAGAAAAGTTAAATACTGCACTCCGCTTGTGTGTGGGGGAGGACTTGGATTTGCAGGCATGCTGTTTCGCTGAGCAATTAATATGTATGTATATGGGGATATAGTGATTTTCCTGAATGAACAAATACGTATGACTGTGCTTCGCCAAGCTGAACTGCAAAATACCCTGTGTACTTGTATACAAGTTTGAAACATTGCTATTGCAGCTATAGAAAAGATAATAAAAATGAAAAGATCCAATCCAATTAGAAGTAATTAGTTGTGGTTTTGTTGTGTAATGCCATTACAAGGCAGGGTGGTTTCAATAGCTCTGCTGAAAGACAGTGTGCTTTCCTCGGTAACCAGGGAATGGCAGGGCGGAGACTCAAGAAGGCTGAAAGATGGGAGAGTGGTGTCAGCTTATAAAATTTGATATTTTTTTTTTTTTAATTGGCCTGAAAACCTGTATTAGTGATTTCTGCAGGTTAGTCGTAACCACTAAGGTGAGACCTTAGGGCAAATGGCAGAATTTCCCTGGGGCTGGTGACACCTGCCTGGTGATCCGTGGGCAGCCTCTGCTAATTGTAATTGCCGCTGCCTTTCCTCCCACCCCCACACGCTCACATCTTTGTGTTAAATAAAGGCTTTGAAGAAGGGGAGATTTGTTCAGCCAATTGTTCTCTCTCAAATGGACTTAAGTTGTGACTTAGTATGCACTCAGTTTAAAGGGAAGGGGGACTTGTCAAGGAGTCCAGAACCTGTGTAACATACAATGGGCCTGATCTTCACCTGGTTGATTTTCACAAAAAATGTAAAATAACTCTGCTCTTTTGATTTAGAGAAATGTTTCTTGTCCCAGTAGTTTGTTAAATGATTGTGTCAAGCAAACGAAAATGAAGAGAGTTACCAAACCTCTTGTCACGAAAGAGCTGCACTGGAGGAACGTGATGCAGCCACCTCTTCAGGCTGGGATCTCCATGCGGATGCTGCCTGGCTGGGGGTGCCCCAGGCTTGCCCCCGGGGAGCTGCTGTTCCCTTGCACGTAGCCATCCTGACTGGGAAGGAGGAACAGTATTTATTTCTTTAAAAAGGAAAACAAAACAGGGGGTCTACTTGAAGTTCTGTGTGAAGCTGTATTTTTATGAACTGCACGTTGTCATGTTAATGTTCTTCAGTTTATCTGAAAATTTTACAATTGGGTTTAATTATACCGAGTGACTTCATGTACCAGCTTAGGTGCTTAGCTTAAGAGGCTAAACTTGCCTGGCTATCTAGACAGCTGATAGAAAGTGTCTTCTGCCAAGAGCAGTTGATAGCAGGTCCCTGGTGTAGGTGTCCCTGTCTTCCTGAGGAGCTTTATGTTTCATCATGGCCTGGGAGGGAGCATAAGGAAACTCCTAAATTAAGCATTTGAAGTTGGGTGGTGCAAAAATCCACTGCCAGCACCGTTCACTTCTTCAGTCAAGCCATTTTTCCCAAAACCTTCGCATCTCTTCCCCACAAACAGAAGAGTTTACAACGCACTCATGAAGTCAACAACATTTGCCTTAATCAAGTCACGTTGCAGCAGGGAGGAAGAGGTGAGTGCCAGAAGGAAAGCTCTTCTTGACAAGCCCACATTGCCAGTTCCTCTTCCTCCTTACCAACAGACCGGTGAGATGAGGTCGCTCAGTGGCTGTAAGGGCACAAGTGGGCAGAGAGGGACTTGAAGAATTGGCTCGAGCAATCTGAGATCACGTAACACCACACCAGAAACACCCGATGGCTGAGCCAGCCATCCAACCGTAGGCCATTAGCAGAGTTGGCTTGAATTCTTTTCTAAAATGGTGTGAAACCCAAAGACGATCTTTGTCAGTAGGAGAACTCTATGAATTGTTTTGCAATCTTTTTTTTTTTAAAAACAAAATGACATAATTGTACTTTTAATTTCAGAGTGATTCCTGTAGGAAATCTTCTAAATCCAAGCGAGACAAGGAGAAACAGGCTTGCAAGAGCTGCAGCGAAAGCTTTAACTCCATCACTAAAAGGCGGCACCACTGTAAGCAGTGTGGGGCAGTAAGTATCAGAATGCACTGAGCTTTTTAGCTTCTTCTGCAGAGACTGTTGAAGAGAGTTTATTTTTTCAGTGCAGGAACTAAAAGATGTGCTGGTTCATGGCAGGTCATTGACAGAGCAGATTTTTCCACTTGCTTTACCCCCTGGGAATCAGGGGGAAAAAAGAGCAAAACTCTGGTGCAAGGGGCCTAGTCTGTGATGTTTTAAAGGCAAATACAGCACCTCAGTGGATAAAAAGAAAGGTGGTGCCTTCTCTGGGGATGTGCATGTATCTGGGGAGGGGGTTGTCCCCTATATTTTGTTTGCAGAAACAGAATGGCCTTCTGACAGCCTTCCTTCACACAGGAGCTCTTTCTAGGATGAACAGCTGAACATACAATGTTAAAGATGGATGGGTTCTTCTTTCCCTAAAGCAGAGTTGTCAAGAATTGCTTGCGCCAAAGTGGTTCCCTCCTGCTTGAAAAGTCCAAAAAAATCAGTCCTCAAGATTCAAGGCCAGGTTCCTGAAGGCCCTTAGCCACCCTTCCCCAGTGCCATTCACTGACAGCTTAATTCTCAGGGTTTTTTCTGAAAATCACAACCACGGCCAAGATGAGAGTGATTTCTGTAATATGAGTTGAAACCTGCCTTCTGTGACTTGAGTTTCACGGTTCAGTGTTCCTAATGTAACTAGTACAGAATAATGTTATTTAAATACCATCATTCATTTGAAGTGGAGATAAATTTTCAGCTGAAGAGAGACCTAAATGTATAGTTAAGATGTTTGAAGAAACCTCAGTCTCAGCAATTGAAATAAAATTACGGAGACTTCTGCACCAGAGTTGGGATTTTCAACCTTCTGGGTTTGTTTTTATTAATAATTACTAAAATCATTAAGTACATTTCCGGAGGTTTAAAATGTTATATTGCAAAGCTCAGTATTATTAAAGAAATGAAATAAGAGCTTTCCCCATGGTCAGAGAGATAACAAGAATTTCATTATTAATAATATATTGTTAAACAGTTGTTGGTTGTGTGATGTTTTGTGATGTGGCAATAGCATTCAAATTAAAGAAGTCAGTTCATCTCAAGGAAAGACTATCATGCTTCTAAAAATGCTAGCTTGCTTTTGTTTATGTAACTTGGCAGAATGGTGCTTCACTTAACACTTGCTGAATTGAGGCAGTTACCTTCATATAGTAATTAACATCTTGCAGTGAAGCATATAATAACATATACTTGTACCTGAAGAGCGTTTGTGTGTTTTATTGTACAGTCAGTTCAGAATGGATGTTGAATCCGGCTGACTGTCCCTGCCTTGCACCCCGGGGGACAGTTTCTCTCCCTGGAGCAGCTGTGCAACAGCAAGTGGTAGAGTCAGATTTTAAGCGTGAAAACAGGTTCCAGAGCTGCAGATCCATCGCTCTTCGCAAGCACTGGTTTCGTGGGACTGATGTGTCATCGTGTGCTCTTGGCAGCTGAGGAAAGGAATCGAAAGTTTTTAATTTGGCATCAGACAAATAGTTTTTAATGGATAATATATTGGACTATGTTCTTAAAATGGTCAGTGATTTTTTGATTCCTCGGTTTTATCAGGCTGAACTGCCTAATTGAAGAAGAAGCGTCAGCCACCTTTACTCTGAAAATCAGTCTTTCCTAGACCATTTTATGACCGGCATTAAAAAGCACTAATTACTTTGTCAACCTAAGCCTTTTTTGACCCATAAAGGCTTATAAGAAGAGAAAGGCAAACTTGCATGATGTTAATCATAAAGCATTTCCCAAAAAGTATGTGTTTTCTTTAATTAGGTATATTGGTACACAGCATGGGATCACAAAAATGTTAATTATTAATGGAGGTAAATAAATATTATATTGGTCGCTCTATCTTACGCTTACATTAGTTTTCCGGACTTTAATAACAACCGTTCTGCAAGTCACTTTCTTTGGAGAAGGGTTATGTTTTAATGATGGTTAATAAAGCACCTTCTTTCTGATACAGGTGATCTGTGCAAAATGCTCCGAGTTTAAACCACTTGCAGATAATAGCCGCCATAATCGAGTGTGTAAAGAGTGTTTTCTGCAGTTACCAGCAAGCCCATGCATCCCTGGAGTGGAAGCAGTCGGAGAACAAAGGAAAAGACTAGCTGCAGAGGTACAGTATTTAGCTAAGAAAATTTTGGTGTGCTAGCCGCCCTTGTGAGTCTCTCTCTCTCTTTTTTTTTTTTTTTAATGTATTTATTTAAAACAAATAAAACTGTTTGGTTATCTTTTCTCCTCCACCATGATATTTGACTGTCTGGCCTATAACTTGTATTGAATGTGCACGCAGCCTGAATGCTGTTTGTAAATGGCAAGTGTTCATCGTAGGGTGCTGATCATACAGAGATGCACACAGGTTTTGCAGCTAAACTTCAGCTTTCAAAGTAACGAAAAAAAGAGGAAAAACTTCTGGCTTCTTTTTATTATGGTGCGTTTCCAATCTTGAGTTGTGCACAATAACTATTGGCAAAACTTGGCAAAATAAGATTCATTTTTTCACTTCTAACTCCATATAAAAGATACTTTTGCACTCCTTATTTCACATCCTGTCAAAATATCATTGAAACGAGTTTTTTCTTAGTTGATCATGCAAAAGCATGGCATCCTTCTGAAAGACTATCAGGATTCACTGAAACTTTCTCAAACCTGCTATCATGCAGACTCTTTTCTCCAAGACGTGACTTCCACAAATTACACTGCGTAAACTACTGCTTCACTGTTGCCACAGATGTCACCAAGCTTTATACCATGATAGCGGCACATCCTGCCCTTATTTTTTACAAGAACAAGAAACGTATTGGCAAACTGATTTGTTTTATCCTCACCCACAACTGAACCTTCTCTTACCAATGCTTTTTTTAGACCACGGGCAGAGCTGTGAGTACCATTACGTGCCACGCTTTTCACGGGCCACCTTGAAGAACAGTTTTTTATTTATTTTACCTGTGAAATACAGCCAGAAGTCACTGCGTGTGTAAAAGAGGACATTCATCTCAATTGAAAGCGGACCCACAGGGACATCAGATTCTTGAAAGAGCCACTGACACACTGAGAACTTAACTTCATTGTAAATCATCCTTCCCCCTGATACGCTGACCTTCACCATCCTGCTTTCAGCACTACGTGGAAAACTGGGGAACAGTTGCAGCCTATACCGAAAAACATCCTACCTTGAAAAAGGTCTTTCTGGAAGCCGCCCCTCAGAGCCATCAGACTGCCTTTCAGCCTTATTAATACCCCTCATCAGAACCAAACTACGTGGAAAAGAGCTAGACTCTGAGCAAGAAACGTAAACCTGCCAGTGCATATCCAGAGCTCCTGTAATAAATGCTTCCTCAAATAGTCTTCTTAGACCCTGCCCTGCTCTGCTTCCCAGCATGTCATATTTCTTTCCAGGCTACTAAATGTACCTACCCAGGTAAAATTACAGCAGCACGGTGTCCCAGAGTGAACTCTGCTGCTCAGATGCTTTGTCAGCTTTGTACCCAAACACGTCCAGAATCTCACAAATACAAGGTGGGGTAAAGCTACAAATGCACGTTGTCCTTCCCTGAACTACCACGTCTGCAGAGCGCAGAGAAGATTCTGGATCCGGAGCTTGATACCATCAAAAACTTCAGATATACACGACAGCTATGCCTACAGATGATGAGCACTTAATATCGAATAGAATCATAGAATCATAGAATAAAATAATTTGGGTTGGACCAGCACTTAATATAGAATAGAATCATAGAATCATAGAATAAAATAATTTGGGTTGGACCTTTAAAGTATGCATCGGTATAGTCTGTGGTATCTCATGATAAACTTTCTAGCACTGTTTCAGCAGAGCTGTTTGTCAGTAAAGTGAAAACCTACACCTACCCAGCCTGTTAATCTGCAAAGCCAAAAAGCGAACCAGTGAAATGTGACCTATGGCTTTACTTTAGAAAGCAGATTACAGCAGAAAGCTGTAAAAACTCAAGGAAAAGAGTCATTTTTCTTTCATATGCTCAGGCTTCTAGCCTTCTGCTAAATCTTCAAAGGATCAGGTAAAATGCAAGAAAGTAGGTGTATAAAAAAGAAAGATCAGAGCCGGTCTTTTTCTTTCCCTCCTATTTACATGAAACTTTCTTAACAAGCTTAATAGCAGCTGAGGAGATTGCCACTTTACAAACGTTATTAGCAGATGCCAGTAATCCCCAGGAGACTTCTGTGCAAAGTCTAATGTGAACAGGAATTTTGTTTTTCTTTGCTTTCTATCAGAAGACAAAAATTTCTTTCAATCCTTTCTTGCCCTAGTGCGCTCTCATTTGGCTCACATCTCTGTGCATCCATGCACGAGAGTGTCTGTTAATATACCTTTTGCATTAATTTGAAATCATCTCCCAGCCTACTTTGCTAAGCAAGAAACTAGCTGCATCATCTTAATGGCCATTCTCAATTTACTTGGTAGAGGTGGAATTTAATTTCATGTCTGCTGGGAACAGTAGTTCAGCATCTCCCTCTATTACATGGGATTGTGCTATTTCTTGATGGTATATAATAATGATTAAACTTTTGTTCAGTTATGGGCTATCCAGTGTTTGCCCTACAGTATTATCTGACTCTGGACAACTTAAATTAAGTATATTTTATACTTTGCCCACGTAAGCATCGATGGAAACAGCTCTTTTTTTCTTCTTTTTTTTTTTTTTCCTTCATCCAGAAGCAAAGCATCTTAGCAGCTGAAAACAGCCTCTTCAGCAGCTACCTCCAGTTCCTTGAAAAAGGGAAGACTTGGTACAAAATGTGGGTGACCATCCCCAAGACTGAACCTCTTGTTCTGTATCTGCAAGGAAGTAGCCAGGTAAAATTACATTCATGAGGGTTAACACACAGCAAAAAAAAAAAGGATAAGTTTAAATCTGTCAAGCTGAGAAGTAGGTCAAAGGATTTGGCTTGGTTTCAACAACAAAAATGAACTTGGTATTCTGAATATAGCACAAAGCCTCAGAGATTCCTTGTTATCTGTAGTTACTGCTGATATGGTTGTGAGCAAATGTTTAAGCTCATAGCTTTTCTGTTCCATTTTTTTAACAAAAAAAGACAAAACAAGGATAATTTGATTATGTTTTGGGTTTTTTAGAGGTTTCAGACAGGTATATTCAAAGGTTTTATTACCCTGTCATTAGGGAAAGTGCTTTCCTGTAAAATGTATAGAGCTGTGAAGCAGACTGAACATTGCAATTGCTGGTTCAAGCTTTTGGTTTTTTTTTTTTTAAACCTAGTTCTGGGTTGAGAGGGGGGGGGGGTTTGGGGAAATGTAGGTGTTCTTCAGCCTGAAAAATGGACTGTGTTTGGTAAAGCTCCTTGTCATAGCATCATGTGATTTTATCTTTACTTGAAATAATTACTGTGGTAAGTATTTTTTTTTTTTTTAAACCTAGTTCTGGGTTGAGAGGGTGGAGGAGTTTGTGGAAATGTAGGTGTTCTTCAGCCTGAAAAATGGACTGTGTTTGGTAAAGCTCCTTGTCATAGCATCATGTGATTTTATCTTTACTTGAAATAACTACAGTGGTAAGCATTTTTTTTTTTTTTAAAGTGTGCTGTTGGAACTAACTAGTATTTGTGTGCAGTGAAAGTCAAGTGATAGAAATATCTATCTCTAAGATAGAATATCCAAAATAGAAATACCAGTCATGCTTCCTTAGTGCTGAAGATAAAGAATGACAATGCTGAAATGAGATCCCCCATATCCAATTTTGTATTTGGTGTTTGACGCGTTTATATACAGCTTTGTTTTATCTCCTGGGTGAGATGGAAGAAGAAATGGGTCTGAATTCAGCCTACCATTACCCTGCTGTAATTCTGGTGATATGAAGGGTTTGCTTTTTATTAGCATCAGTTTGTATGGCTGTAGCTAGGAACAGTCCGGGAACTAAATATTACCCATGATTTTATAAAGCTATTCGCAGGAAAGCTTGCCCCATAGCAAATGTTCAACAAGAAGTACACGTTGTCCTTAGAAGTGTGTTCATTTTGCTGCTTGTCAGCAAGAACACCTCTGGTTTTGCACAAGTGTGTGTAATGTTTTAAGCATAGTGCTCGAGAGACTGAAAGCTTGAATTTGGAGCTCCAGACACAGCCCACTTGGCTTCGTCTGGGATTCAAACCCCACACCGGGGAAGCTTCCAATTCATGCCACGGGCGGCGAGCTGCCTGGCTTCCCTCCTACTCAACAGGAGATGCATGACTGAAATTACAAGTTGAGAAAGCAAACGGCCTCAGACAAAGCGCTAAAACGAATGCAACAAAACCAATCTTTACATCTCTCTGGAGTCAGAGTCTGGGAAGAGGAAAAAAGCTTTAAAAAGCAAAGCAGAGAGAATGGCTTCGCTGCGAAACTTTTCAACTGATGTGAAAGCTGTGCCTCAGCAAAGGACCAGTGCAAGTCCTGTATCCCATACAAAGCAAGCCAGAGTGTCTCGCACAGGCAAGCTTGGGGAAGGAGAGTGGGAATAGGGGGAGAAGGGTCTAAATTCTTTGGCCTTCCTCACCCAGGAGCAACGTATGTCATCTAAGAGATGACCGCAGCGAGGAGTAGAGAGGAAGCAACACCTCTTACATGGTATGACCTAGAAAGAGAATTTCTCCCAGTGCCCAACCGATTGTCTCAGGACAGCACAAGTAATAACCCATGGGACATAAACCAGCTGTATTTAGTGCACAGCAGAATGATGCTCGATTCTCCAGGCCCCCTCCTGACAGTCGTGCAAAGCCAGGGTTGGAAGCTGGAGGAGCTTCTGTGCTTCAGATGCTACGTTCTTTGCTCCGTGTCCTGCCAAATTTGATCTTGAGCCTCTGTTGATACTATTAGTAAGATCCTATTTTTTTAAGGGAAAAGGGTGACTTTGACACTGATTGTCAATTTTATGACAGTTAAATTTAGTGGTTAGTGTCCTCAACTATTTCAGGTGTGAGATAAATCTCCCAATAAAGCAGCAAGAAAGCATACAGGACAAGGTTGATCTATCTTACATTCAGTAACCACGCCAGGATTTACTATCAGGAATGACCAGTTGCAGGCTGAGACTGTAAACAACAAAAATGAGTCCTTTCTTCACGGGCCTACCATTCCCACTCACACACTTTCTTCAATTTGCATCCAACTGAAGGAAAAAATTACAAAGCAAATCCCATTCCTTGATACTAACCCAACGTTCTTGTTAGTTCTGGTTTACACAGCATACACTAGGCTTCTGAGAAAGATCTCTTCCAGATCTTCTTTCCATGGTGGCTGAGTGTCTGGAATCAGTTGGGAACCACTCACGTGCTTGAATGTTATTTTCCCAGGCATTGTTTTGTTCTGTACAACAACCTTGATGCATCTCACAAACCTCTTTAGGCCTGCAAAGAAGCGTTTCAGTGCCTAAAAGAAGAGGTGCCTTTTGGGAATAATATTGCCAACAGTGGTATTAAAGGTCTTGAAACACAGACCAAGTGAAGCATGATCATAGGAGTTTGAAAGTTTGGGGATTATTTTTAAAGAGAACAGAAAGAATAGCTGCCTCTTGGGAAGAAGGAGTAAACCAGGCTGAATCTGGAGCTTCTGATACAGTAAAAGCCCTGACAGCTTTCGTCCTCTGCACCTTCGGCTCTCACACCGAAGAAGGGATGCCAGTGCAAATGGAAATACGGTTCGCAGGCTTTAAAATAGCAGGAAAACTGCTCTTCTGCTTTAGATCCTTGTTCCAGGAGAATGAATTAATCCCCTGAGTGTTCACAGTTTAAGTCTTGCATAAGGCTTTATGCATGAGGATAAAATTCACAGCTTATTTAGGTATGGAAATCATACCAATTTTATCTGTCCTCAAACTGAGACAGAATTTGTGCAGCTGTTTGTCATGTTTATCTGAGTGGAATTGCAAGAGTTTGCTTATAAGCAAAGACCACCTCAAGCTTAAGGATCAGCGGTTTTATAGAAATTAGTCTGTCTTTCCAAGGGCTCCACCTGAAGTTTCTGCCCCTGTTGGCCTTGTAAAATGCGCAACTACCTCCAGAGCTCTGACATTAACTTACACCTGATTGAGAAATGCAGAATTAAGGAGTCCCAGCTAACCAGAGAAGTAATGAATTTTGGAGAAGTATGGAGGGTAAATCTAGTATAGCAAGAGCTAGTGTGTATAGTAATTATTGGGTTTGATCCAAGAGAAAATTTTGCTTTATGAATTCTGAAGAAAAATCTTTTATTCGTCATGTAAAAGTGACTTACTCCTAGAAAATAAGGGAGTAGCTGAGTTTGAAGTTGAGCTCAGGGTTTTTAGAGAAGTATTTTTGTGGCTTGTCTGTTGACCCTGTTTAGGTGAAGCTTTAATTGGCCCTGCACGAAACTCTGCCTGTCCTTTTTCCTGGTCCTGCAGAGCTTTGCCGCTTGGCACGCCATCGCGTCACGGGAGTCTCTCAACAATTTGTGCAAGGTTGGGATTAGATCGTAAGTGGGTAGAGAGCAGAGTTTGGATGGAAAAACAAGGCTTTTCTAAGCCTACTCAAAAGTAGTAGGGGAAGATGATAGTGGTCCATCAGTGGGTAACTGTTGTTCTGTGTATTTGTGTAAGAGCTTATATGCTGCAAAGAGATGTGCAGTGCAAGAGGGATGTCTGTATGGAGGGGTGCATGAAATACAGCTGCATGTATGGTGGAATTGAGCTAGCCGTTCCCAAATGTTAAACCCTGGGTGTTGTAATGGCTGTCATAGAGCAATAAATAGATGCTGCTGTAATTACCTAGGTAAATAACGCATTGGTAGTATGCTGCTTAGAGTCAGGATGAGTGCACAATGCGTGTGATTACTAACAGTATTACACATCCAGTAGATTTTTGTGTATCACTCGCTATCTCAGGAAAATGATTGAAATCAGCCCTAAAGCAAAGGTCTTCTCAGCACTAGGTAGTTTGGTTTGATGAAATACTGATGTCATGCAACCCTAGTATGTTGCATACAGAAATATTAAAAAAACCACCAATTCAACCAGCCAAATCCAGTAGGCTCTTAAAAATGGAGTACGACATTTATCTCTCTGTAAGGCCTGTAAATCCTACTTACGTGCTCGGTGTAGGGCCCAAATTCCTCGTGGGTGCTGAACAGCCCCTGGATTTGTTGGACTCCAGTTAGGAGGGGAAGGGCTCAGTGCCGAAGGAAATCCAGAGAATCTCATGGTCCCGCAGAGGGATCTTGTTTGGGCGTTTGGTATGACTGGAGGCTGAGTGCTTCACCTTTACCTGCCAGTACTGCAGCTTTTCAGAGATAATTTAAATCCCTTCCTTTTGGATCAGGCAGGTACAGAGAAAGTGACAAAGGCATCATATTAAGAAAAGGGAGGAAGCAAGACCAAAGGCAGTCTGCTTAGTTTGCCTGTGTCTGCACGTGTTGGGTAGGTGTAACATGTACAATTCAAATGTCAATTTGCTCTTACACTGCACTTTTTGGCTACAAACGATAATCATTTTTCATTGTCACGGGCAACCTCCAATTTTACGTGTGACAAGTCTTAGTGTCTATTTTTCTAAAACAAGATCAGTGAAGCAGGCATGGTCGAGCTTGCCTGCGCTCTTGTGCATTTTGTGTTCATCAGTTCCGTATTTGCCGGCTTCAGCACTGCCACGTATGCAGGTCTAGAGCTGCTCTGTACACGCCAGTTCAAACTTCTGCATCTGGGAGACCTCCCTGTTTATACGGATGCAGCTGTGGTGTCAGGATCTAGAAATTGTATGCTGCTTTTAACACAATTACTTGCACTCAAATAGGAATTGAATTCTTTAGTGTTTGACCCAAAGTCGCTGTACATCTTGACTAGTGCTTGGTCTTGAAGCAGATGGACTCTGGCGTTTTTGCATAACAATAACAAGTAGTAGATTAATAAATCAGGAAGCTTGTATTGATTTAATAAAATGTGTAGACATGTTTTTGACTGTGTATTTTTTGCCCCTTTAGTTAATGTATGTGTTTGCATTGATGTGAGCAGTTCTGAAACTTGAATTACTTTAGTCTAAGTATTAGAAAAGTAGATTTTTTTGCGATTGTTCTCAGAGCTGTGGTCCCCTTCCAGATTTACTAAGCTGCCTGCACTCAGTATGGGGTGACAAAAGAATGACTTTGCCACCTCTTTGTGGGATGCCTTGTTAACTTTGGTATGAGGCATTGAACTTGAGTAGGCTGCTACACAAGTAGCTGCTACAAGAGGCGATGGCTTCTTACAGATGCTCGATGCCTGTGTGGTTTAGACTTCAGTTTGGGGACTCACCTTTGAAAATGCTTTAATGGCATCAGCTGAAACGAGTTGCTTGGTCATGGCACACCCTGCCTTGCCAAAGTACGCCTTTCCTGAGAGCTTAGGGGAGGAGTTGGTTGATGCTCAAGATGTGACTGTTAGAGAGCTGTATCACTCCTTAGATCTGAGTTAATCTGGCCTTTAAAGGATGTTCAAGAATCTGAGCTTCAACTTCCTTGACAACTCTGAAAGTTATCATAAATAACCCAAGACCTTCTGAGAAGATTCACTGATTGATTTAAAATCTGAAATTCTCTTTTATTTCAAAGTCTCTTCCCTGGTAGTTGTCTTTGTGTCTCTCAGTGTCCAGCTCTTATTTGTCTCCTTTAAACCAATCTTACCAATGTCCCGTGAGGTCCAAAAAGGACTACACCGAACTATTCTCAGCTGGATCTGATTGCCTGTACCTAATGCAGAGGGGTTTTTTGTAAAAGACAACATGCCTAAGTTATGTGAAATTACATGCAAATCCCCAGCCACGCCACTGCTGGATCTCTATTCTTACTGCAAAAGGGAATCTGTTAAATAAGAAGAATAAAGCCCCAACAAGTCATCACCTTTTATTGTTTTAAGTTAAGCAGTCGCTATCGCCTCTTCTCTAAGTACAGTACTGACCAAGGAGCCGAATGCACGTGTACTCTGGAACTGCGTTCATGTGCTTATTTAAGCACGTGGGTGCGTGTTCGCTCTGTGGGCAGGGATGGCAGGCTACGGCTCTAGCACGGAGGGGTTGTCAGCCGGCGGCACACACCAAGACACTCTGGTTTGGTGAGAGCTGTGGTGTAGCTGCCTAGCCTGAGCGTGTGCCTGGTGACCATGTCTCGGGTGTAAGGTAATGCATCTCCAATCACATCTTACTACTTCAAAGTGAGTTTTAAACTGTTTGAAACAGGCGTTTCTTTAACCCCATTGAGAGGAAATCTTTCATCCCCGCACAGTATACCCCTGCTCCTCCCATTTCAAATACCATTTGTTGCTGAATTTTTACATTTGTTCTTTCTTCTTTAGGATGGACGGAGCCCACGTCCTATTCCTCTGCCTGGATACGAAGTCACTTTACCAGGTTCTGGTGAGAAGTTTGACGTGAAGCATGTTTTTAAGCTTTGCCAGTCCCAGCAAACTCTATATTTCAGTGCAGAAGACGAAGAACTGCAGATGAAATGGATGGAAATCCTCACCAAAGCAGCCAAAGGGGAAACTGAAGATGCAGCTGAAGGGCTCAGCAACCCATAGAGCAAGTTCCATTTAGTTTCTTTCCTACATGCTATAAACCATCACTTGAATTTGGTATTCATGGCACTTTGGAATCTGTATGGCTTTATATTTTCACGTGTCTGCATAGGAAATTCAGTGGTTACTCTCCTTTTATTGTACATTTCTCACGTACAGTAGTTACCTGGCATATATTATGTTAAAGGAAAAGGTAGTTGTAGTTGTTGGTGGTGTCGATGCTGGTTTTAAAACAAAAGACAAGGAGAAAAGCATTAATTTTAACAACGGTAATGGAAAACCATCAGTCTCTTGTTTTCCTAAATGTATATTTTCCAGTCCTTTTGATTGCTGTTCAGTGCAGGATGTGTATAGTCTGTGATTAGTTCTATAAATGCTGCCTTTTAAGTTAAATGTTGTAAAGGCTTGTGCTGGCCACTGACATTCCGTTCTCTGTCCTTTCCCTCCTGGTAAAAGGTCTTTGTGACGTGTGAGCAATGTACTGAATATTTTCCCTTTGCTAAAACTATGTCTCTGCTATTTTGAGATGACCTGTTCACAAGACAAATACTGTAGAAGGGACTTCTAAAAATGACTGCAAACTGTGCAGAAAAGAACATTAAGAAGCCTCATTGATTTTAAGCATTTATAATATTGTTTTGTTTTCTTTTGAAACCAATACCTTCCTTCCTTCTATTTGAACCCATTTTGATGTAAGTGAACAAACGTTTTATACTGCAAACTGGGTAATGATCAATAAACAAGAACATTTTTAGTACACGCAGTACAAAAAGGTGACTTTTTTGTTGTATTGGTTAATTTAAAAGTGACCTAGGATTTATTTATATAATTTGTAAATAATTTTTAATAAGTATTTTAAGAATTTTTAAAAGATCTCAGCTAATTAACAGCATTTAGTGCATAGAATAAGAGATATTTGTATGAACTGAATTTGTAATTTAATTTTCCTGTTCACCTGTATTTGTCTTATTTTCAAACTTAAGTGCTTATCTATTTAAATAAAAATTCATGCAGTTAACACCTGAGCCAGATCTCCAAGGCACAGCAAGCTTTAGGTCAACATTTAATATAGGTTTTAAAAAAACAAAACAAAAACCCAAAACAAACAAAAAGAAAAGGCATGTCTGTTCCTAGTGGTAGTAAGCATGTAGTACTGATAAAAATGAAATAAAATCTGTCACAGTACTGTATTTTTAAATGGTTTGGTTTAACTTTTGTTTCCTCTTCAGCCTTCTACATTTTCTGATATTAGTGGAAAGAAAGAGCTGCTCCGTACAGCCAGAGTTTGTTAGGATTGTTGAAAATTAGTGATCTGCATCAGTGAATGTTTTTCTTACCTACAGAAAAGGATTTGTTTTTTTCCTTGTTTGCGGTTTGGTTTGGTTTTTTTTTTTTACATTGGTGTAACAAATCATATATCTGAAGTTCACAATGCTAAAAATGAGAAGCCATGTATTTAATTAGCTACAGGTAAAGTTTCATGAGACTTGCATCTTCCCTCTCCTCCCTAACCCCCCCTCCGATCAGTTAGGATGAAAAAGGTTTCTGGCAGAACAATTTTTATCATATAGTTCATGAAAAGGAACTCTTTTCAGTGTGTGTTATTTCCTCCCCCAAGCTTCCCTGAAAACGTAATGATGTAGAATGCTTGCCTTGAAAATTTACTCATTTTGTAATATTTCTGGTTTGGGGTTGGGTTTTTTTGATTGGGTTTGGTTTGGTTTTAAAGTTTTTCCTTTATTACTCAGCTTGCTTGGTTCTTTTTCTTTGTTACCAAGAGAGAAATGGGAAGGGAGAATGGTAAACCGAAACAAAATTAATGCATCTTAATACGTCTTTCCTTTTCTATTTTTATTAACCAAGAAAAAAACTTTAGCACACGTTTTTTGCAATTTTTCTCCATTTTGTTCTTTTTTTATAAATAAGTATATCAAAATACACATCTAATCATTTTATATTCCTCAGTTCGCCTTCTTTTTTTTAAAAAGTAAAAAATTGTAAGAAGTATTTGTAGTGTACCTGCAATGATAACACACGATGGCACCTGTGGGCATTTGTGCCACGGTTCTCATGCAGCAACTTCGTTTCCAGCATGTCTTTTCACTTGCAGGGGACGTGGCCAGGAACCTGCCTGGGGAATCTCTGCTTTATGACTAAGCCCCAAATCATCAAGAGCTTTTATAGTTTAAAGCCAGCAACTTAAACCTCGTCTGGAAAACTGATACAAGCCCATTGCGGATCCCAGAGCTCTGCTCTTGTTCAAGGCAGCATGAAAATGCTCAGCCTAGAGCCTAAAATGAAGCAGCTAGTGGTGTTACAGCTCGGAATCTCATTCCCTCAGTCATGGTCAGCAATATGACCGTTGTCCAAATCAGTGGTACTTCTCCAATAGACAGTATTGCCTGCTTTCAAAGCCTGATTTAGCTCCTGGTGAAGCCGAAGGAACAGTCTCCGTTGACCACAGTTGGAGTTGCATTGTACTGGAGTGAGCTCTCTCTCATCCTTTTTGAGGCGTTTTTCAGGCTTTGGATTATTCTTTCCTGTTCTTGGGACACACGTGTGTCGTTTACATAAATGAATTCAGTGATATGAAGGTTGAGAACACGATCCTGGGAGATGAATCTTTCAAAGCATCTGAATGCACATCTTTTAAGAATACAGGGAGTAATCACTTCAGACTTCCCTGAATCCTGGTTAATTCACGTATCCTGCCACATCAAGGAAATGAGCTGCTTTTTTCTTTGTTTTTTGTTTTTTTTTTTTAAAACGTATGAACGCAAAAGAAGGCCTGAGATGATGGCAATCTAGTTCACATGATGATAAACAGGCATGCCAAAATTGCAATCAGCTAAGCCAAGCAGGGGTCCCTGAGCTTCCAGAATCTGCATTCTTCCCATTTAGTTTTATAGCTGTGCACTTAAATTCTAAACCTCATTTGGTCCCTGGCTGGCAAATTGATGGGGCTTGGGAGTGCTCTGGGGAAAGCATCGGTAAATGTTTCCTCTCGTGCAATGCTCTTCCCTAGGCACACGGGTTTGATTACTGTCAGAGTCAGGGTGCTGGCTGTATGAAGCTGTAGTCAGCCTCATTCTTATTTTCTGTTGATGAAACTAGAATATTTTATTTCAATGACCTGTTGAATGATGAGTTGCAACTGAGAAATTCATGATGTTGGTCGGTGGGATGAGGGAGATGTTGATCGCTCTTTAGTGTTGGAAAGCAAAAGATCCTGCAAAGACGGATGCATGTGCTTAACTTAATATTATGGAATGGAATATCTCCATTGCTGTCTATAGAACAAGGCAAAGCGTGTGTAAAAACCTACACAGTGTTGGGGCTAGGATAAGAAGCAATTCAAATAAACTTTACAGGCATTTGGCTATAAAGAGCTTACTTCTTAGTTTTAACCTTTACTTTTTGTACCATCATTTCTGTCTGTAATATCTTACAGATCTATTAGATGTGTACTTACTCCCACAAATAATTGCACAGGCAAAAGAGGGGAAATCTTATTGTGTGTTAGTTATTGTGTTCATATAGAACAGATGGATATAGTACAGCAACCTCCCAACCCTTTCTCCGATCATTGCATGGGGCTTTTGTGGAATTTGCATAGTTTTTGAAAATAACGTGTCAGTTCAGTCCAACCTTCTATACAAACGCATTTTGCATGAACCCAGAGGCGTAGCTGGCATATTTGTCTCCGAGAGCCACATGAAATATAAAGAAAGGTTTCTTACATCTATGAAGTTTTGTTGCTCCAGTCGTCCTTCCAGTAAATCAGCTACACGAATGGCTCGATCGTCCGTAACTGAGTAGCTCGGAGGAGGGCGATACAAATGTCAGGATTTTTTTTTTTAATGGTTTAGGAAAGGAGAAGGAGATCCCTTGCTTCTTGTACAGGACACTGGATTTCCAGCAGTTTGGCTGTTGATGGAAAGGAACTTCTGTCAAATGATAAAGCTAAAAGTATTATTTTATTCTGAAAGAACTCTGTTACGTTGTTTTTGATCCAGCTCTGAAATTAATAGAATATCTTTTTTCATTTATTTGGTTTGTTCAAAAAAAGACAATCAAGTCATCAGTTTAACAGGTATTTATCAAGGCACAAAGTGAGCTCCAAGACATGAAGAAATAAATATTACCTTTTAGTGGATCTTATTCATACGAAAGGCAGGAATACTTGTTCTTTAGGACGAGGTAACAAACGATTAGGGGTTTTCTCACCTATTTTGCATCCTAGCATAATTTCCCAGAAACAACTGCCCAGCAATACTGAAACTGTAGATTAAAGTTGGTGGTTAACCTATCTGACAGCCGCTTTACTTCCCTCATTGTCTTTCACCAGCAGCATGGAACATTTAGCTGCTAAATATAAATGACTGCATATCCTGTAAACAAGCACCTTCCCTTTTTACATACCTACCATTTCTCTTTTTCTGTTCTTCAACCCATGTGGGGCACTTGCGCTTTTGTCTGGGTTTTCACTTGGCTGGGCACTCTGGAGGCCCAGGGAAGCTTGGCGGAGTTGAGTGATTGCGTTTTGCTATAAAATGAAATAGTGATAAAACAGGCTTTTCGGAAAGCAGTTGCTGGCTGTCCTCGCAGATACTGTGTGATCTATGATCACAGGAGATTATAGAGGAAGAATTCTGTTTGGAGTCTCTGAAATAGAGTTTTGGGCAGCTGTAGCCAGCTTACGTGGATGACTTGCTCAAATGCAGCAAAATAAACTTAGCCTTCTTAGGATTGCTGCTAGCATCAACAGTGTAAAAGACTGTTACTTAGACACGTCTTATCAAAGTGGTTCAAAATTCAAACCACAAATCCTCACCTGGGATAAATTATATTAACTTCACTGATGCATTTAAATGAACCTAGGATCTGGCCTGCAATGTTGATTCGGTTTGGACTGGCAGTAGATTTCAAGCAAGCTTTCCCTCTTCTCCATGATTTTGCCCCCCCTGCACTGTCTACACTGTCCCGCCCCAAAGAAAGCTTATTTAAAAGCTGGTTTCAGAGCAGCGTGTGCATGTGGTGTGCACTGATCGATGATGAGTCGTGTTCAGCTTGATAAGGAAACGAACGGAATCCCAACAATTTAAAGAGACTCCGTGTTCCTGTGTCTAGGCTACGCATGCCGCGTGGGAAAGCTCTAATTCCCAGGTTCCAAAATTTGTCAGGTGGACCTGTTTTCCTTGTACATGTCGAGTAACTTCCCTTTGTTTCAGGAAGATGCTCTGCAGACATGGGAGATTTTTAGTTCCCTAGTCAGATCAAAGAGATTTCATACGCTCTGTAGCTAGTGTATTTAAGTCTGAAAAGGAATAATCAGTTATCCCAGCATCGCAGAATGGGCAAGAATCTGTCCAGACTTTTACACTGTGTTATAAGAATTAGCCATTTGCTCTATAAGGTCTTGCACCGTAGTGGTCTGTAACTTGCAAGAAGAGGCTAAACTGGAAAATACAATGTTGTCCCACTTCCAGTGCTGAAGAAGATGCTTTCAAATTCCAAGCTGAAGATAGCAATGTGTGGCGTGAAACTGGGGACAGCAAGTACCAGCTGACTTCTGAATTGGGTAAGAATAATTAAACACTGTGTATTGGCCTTGTCCATGCAGTATTAATTTCACTCTCGGCATTGGGCAGCACATTTTTGGTTTGATAAAAGGTCCACTATCGACTCAGATTATACTGAAGCTGTAAAGGGATGTCGGGAAGTTTTAATGTTCAATACTTTGAAGTTGCCTGTGGTATTAAGTTGCAGTAGTCTGGGTGCTTTGGGCAAATCTGGAAGTGTTGGGATGTGTCCACAGGCAGCCACGGCTAGGAAGGTGTTTTAGGAACTCCAGTGCCATTGTGCTGTTCATAGGATGTTCACAGTCCATTTAATGTTTTCACACGGAAAATTGTACACTGGGGTTTTAGAAGTCTTTCTTAATTACAATAAATGCTGTTGAAACCACATCATGGAGACAGGGAGTAACTCAGCAACAGAATTAAAATAGGAAAACCTTTGTACTGAAAACAACGTGAAAGGGAAATAAACTCAATGCGTGTGTCGTACAACTCTTCGAGCTAGGTGGGACTTCAGGGGTGCTGTATCAACAGCTGGGGAGAGGGAGCAATAATGTACTAGTTCGGGTAGTAAAATTGTGTATTACAGAAGAGAGAAAATCTGAAGCCTGTTCCTTAGGCTGTGCCGGAGACACCCATTGCTAAAATAATGCCTGGTCCTGTGCACGTCCAAGTCACCTGGGAAGAGCTAGACCTATTTGCAGAACTTGAGTGCCCAGAGAGAGGGTATGGAGCATGTGCTCGTCAGTTCATGTGAGGAAATCCCTTTTGATAATCAAGCTCCAAATCCCTCTGTTAACTAGTGTCAAGAAGCGTCAAATTCTTGGGGTTGGGTGACAAAAGGTCTCCTTGAAGTCACGTTAAGCGACAGTGACAGTGTGAGATTCGGTTGATTTAAGCAGCCATAACAGGCATGTCTGTTCGGGTTTGTCAGTAGCGTATCGCACAGTGCTGTGTCCGTGTGTGCTGTTGTGTATCAATAGGAAGGGGACTTGCCGTATTGCTCTTGTTCCTAAAAGCAAAGCTTAAAGGTAAGTGGACGGTGCTCTCCTGTGAGTGAGCGAAGTAGCGGGACTTCTGACTGCGTTTTGTACAAAAGCAATCAATCGGGCTGCGTTGTCTCTGTTAATGGAAAAGTTTCTGGTGAAAGGGAGATAGGGCACACCTGTAATCATCGTACAGTCTTTGCACAAAATGGGACGGTAGAGAATAACTTCCTCGGTTACACGGATCTGAATCCTCCCCGGAGCAGCTTCATCCTGTGCACAGAATACGTATCACAATACTTGTGGAGAAGAGGATCAAATTAAACATCTACAGACAAGAATTTGGCCATGTTCAGAGTATTCATTAAGTCTTTAGTTTTGCAGTGTAATGTTTTTCAAGTAATTTCAGGAGAGGGGGAGAGGGCTGAATGTTTTTTGCTTAAAAGGTAATTTTGTTTAAAAAAAAGGAAAAAAAACCCTATTGGCTTGCTCCCACTTTGGTTATCCAAAGAGTTGCAACAGCAAAGATTTCTGCTGTAAGCTAATAAATAAAATTATTATAGGATGTTATTAAATAAATTACAGGTAGGGATTTGAGAGAGGGGAGTAGTGTGAGTGGTTTTGCTGAATTAATGGTCATCTACTTGTGCGTGACTCTGGAACTGAGGCGTGATCGGGCCCTGGCGACGCACAGCCTGTGGAGGGGTTCCCAAATTCATGCCTGTGCAGGACTGTAGCTACAATACACGGGGCACATGCAGGAGTAGGGTTGCTTTGGTAACTGCACTAGCAGCCCTCCTTCTCCTGTCCTTACTTTTTCCAGTTGTCATGCTGCGTCTAGAGCTATTGCAGTAGTTGGTGACTTTATAAATAGACAAGCAGAAGGGAAGAGCCCTCGTGCAGCCATTATGTCCACAGTTAGAGCTTAAGGCAGTCAGAGGAGGGAGAGTGCTAGAGCTGGTGATAACGCATGACCCGAGTCCCCAGATAGATACACATTTTTAGCGTAACATTAGGGAATACATTGCAAGGTAAGAAACCACAACGTGACTGTGTTGTTTCCTATAGTCTGGTGATCATCCGCAATTACTAGAAGCTCGCATGATTTTTGAAGAAGTCAGTCCCGGGGGATGTGAAGGAAAGGTCAATAAATAATACACACAGAGAGAAATGGCTGGGGAACAACTGAGTTAAGTTAAATGGGGAAAAAAAAAAGAGAGATCCTGAGGACAGATGCTTACTGAAGGAAAAAAAAAAAGTACTTGCCCTGTGAAGAAGCTTTTCCCCTTTGTTCCAGCCATTGCAAAGAGCCACTTCAGCCCGGTTGTGCCCTGGGGGGAGGCGGGTAAGTCTGGCCCCAAGCAAGTTGTAAATCCCAGAGCGATCGCCTAAGAAGGTGTGTTTTACTAGCTGTTTTCATGGGGGGGGGGGTGTGTGCACTGAGTTGGTAGGTACCGATTAGTGCAGCTGAAGGTTAATTAGACATACAAAACCATTTAGAGGAACATGGTGATTCCTGAAGAATTTCCATTTTCCTGCCACCTCCTTTCCTGTCCTATCCTTTGGATGTCCCTAATAGCTTGTGTGTTTTTCAAACTCCTCCTTTTTCCTATGTCTGTGGATCACCTTTCCTCCCTTCGAGATTCTACTTTAAAGGAAATGCGTTGTGTAGCCCTGTTTGCACGTTTGGTTGAAGGGAAAAATACCAGCTGGAAGCGGGAGCAGGACAGCTTTGAGCTGCGGCTGAATTTAAGTCTTCAGGAGCACGCTACATCAAAACGCTCATTTTCTTACAAAGTAGCGTTGTTGTGACAGGCGTTTGATGTGCAGTGGGTACACAAATTCACATTAAAGTGCGCCTAGACTCTGTGATTGCAGTGTAGTGCAGGGAGATGCTACCTGTCTTCTGGTGGAGCAGCATAATTTTAATCACCTCCTTAAATACAGTGCCGTGGTCTCAGGCACTGTATTTTGCAGCTGGTCCTAGGATCTGTTTGATTCCTGTGCCCAGGGGCCAACTTTCAGGGACCGGTGCTCACTGGGCTCCTCCAAAGGAGGCTGCTGCCTCTGATCTTTCTCCTTCTTCACCTTTCCCCATCTGCCTTTTCTTGTTTTATCCTTTGCTGTCCTTTGCTATTGTTGCTCAAATAGGGGCCACATGTGGTGATGGTGACTGACTTTTAAAAAACCTTTCTAAATATAAAAAAGACAAAAGAGGAAGATGGCACCCTGCTGAGCTGGGAGCCGGAGCCCTCTCTGAGAAGGGAAAGAGTTTCTGTGCAAGGACTGATAAAACTGTGCTGCTCCCCTAGGCAAAACTTGGTTCCTTTAAAAATAAGTCAGTCACAGCAATCTGAACAAATATTAAAAAATGTAAATTTGCTGATGAGACAAATCTGGAAACAAAGATGATGACAAAGGTCTCTAAAACATGCCACATTCTTGCTAAGCTGCCAAATAGGGAAGAAAATGGCATTCTAGCAACAAAACAGTGGAGAAGATGCAATAAACATCTTCAGGATAAGCAGGCATGCACAGAAACAGAAGAATGCTTCCATCCCCTTTGGGCCACCCAATTTTCTTTGCTTTTATTTTCCCTCTGCTTTGTCTTAGTTCTTTCCCCCATCGCTGCAAACGGTTTGCTCCCCAAACCTCCTTTCTTGTCCTTTCCCCTTTCCCTGCCCGTGAGTTGCTCGTGTACCACTCCTGCGCTTGCTGACAAGTGAGCGTCCCCACAGGTCTTCCCAAGCTCCCTTCCACCGGGTAGCGACCGCTCCTCCGGTTGACTGATTCAAAGGATAAAATGCTACGTGGCGCTGGTTTAGAGTCTTTAATAATGAGCCCCTGTTCATTAAACATGCTCTGTCGTTGCTAATGAGGTCTCAAATGAACATCTTGGTGACAAATACCAGATGCTGCTCCCTGCCTCATGCCAACACAACATGCTTAACCATGTTGTGAAACAGGAACTCTTCCTGCTGAAAAATAACTTTGTTCTCTCAACCTGGGTTACTTTATGCCTGATGCTGCCACCACGTATTCTTATATTTACTCCTACTCTCCCAGCAACGCTAAGTAGGAAAGAGGAATGTACGGCTGAGCTCTGCAGGGTGTTAATATTTTATGGGCCATAGTCAGCTGAGTTTTTGTGGATCCCAGTGCAACGTCTTAAAGTTTTACTTTCCAGCAGAGAACTATTAACCACCTTGCAGCCACGGTGGTGCAAAAGCCGGTAGTTCAGATAAAACCTGTGCCCATCCCTGCTCCAGCTGAGGCACTGCACTTTGCAGACGCTGGCTCAAATGAGGGCAGAATGGTTTGGGGGTTGTATTTTGGGGCTTTTTTTCCCTACTACCCTGAAGAGGCTGTGGAGATGGTAACCTTCCACTGTGACGGGCAAGGGCAGTAACTTCATCTGCTGCAACCGTGTGCATCTTCCTGAGGTCTAAGCCTCCAGAGACTTAAATTCAATGCCAGTTCCCTTCCCACATCTTTTGTGTCGACACCCATAAAATAATTGCTTGAAAATTGATACGAGCTTGCTAATGAGCTTGCCCTGGAAGGCTGAGCTGCTTGGCAGCACCTGGCTGAGGAAAGAGCCTCGACAGTGGTGTGACTTGAGTACCTGTGGCCAAAAGCAAGATGTGCTAAGCAAAGCTGGCAGCTTCTAACTGGTGCTAACTGGGACTCCCTGTCTCAGTACTGTAATATTCACGCCCATAATTACAATAACTCTGAAGAATTTCCACTGGATGCCTATAAATCATTTATTTTTCAGCACTGTCATCCTTGAAAATGAGTAGTTGCTGAATTTTTGGGTTTGTGTTTTGACAGTAGATTTATTTTTTCAAATTTATGGATTTATCCTACTTCGATCTAGTGAGAACTGACAACATGTTGTTTGGATATTAATCACAACCATCCCACCGTGCAAACTGTGACAGGCTGTTTAAGCTCAATTTTTATGTTTCAATCACCGATGTCTATAAAAATATATCATAGGCATGCCATTTCTGCATAGTAAAGCTGAAAGTAACTGGCGGCAGTTCAGGGCTCCCGGTGGGGGTGAAGGGACTGTGAATGAAGAGAAAACGAGAAGCCCTGGCTGCAACTGGGAATGGTGTGGGAGACGGTGAGATGTGGAGGGGTGAGTGTGTGCATCTCCCTTATGTCTGCCCAGAGCGTTTCCTATGGCTCCTGGAAACTCACATGCCCGATGGGTGACATTTACCCAACACCGCTTACATACGCCCACTCACCCCAGCTTACGTCCTAAAATTGTATCCAGTTCCCCTAATCAGCTTACGTCCTAAAATTGTATCCAGTTCGGTCCCCTAACTAAACCTGCATTTGATGCAGCCTGTGATGCTGTTGCTGGGTACCAAGAGCGCCGCCCAAACTGGGGCGGTTGCGCTGCCATCCTTGGCTTGTCCCTCGGCCACCGCCTCTGTCCCGTTGGCTGGAGAGGGTCACAGAGCACCTGTGCTCCCTCACGGGGGGTTGTTTTAATGCTCACCTTTGGCATCCTGTTCTAGGGAAAGAAGAATCATCACAAAAGTGAATAATAAATGAAAAAGTGTAAGATTTCCAGCCTATTACTCATTTATGAGTCATAAAGTTGTTTCAGGTGCTGGTATTTTCTTCATTTTGCACCAGACTATGTTCTTGAATGTTGCTGTCTTACGAGCTCACCGATAATGATATCTCAGTACAGGAATTGCCAATTATCTAAACAGTGATTTCTAGTAACTGTCAACAATCTTTAGGTTTAATCACCGCCATTAGCACTTTCTTTAATGGCAGACTTAGTAGAGAGTTCTGCACAAGCATCAGACAAATTGAAAAGAAAAGAAAAAAAAGAAAAGGAGCTGGCAGTGGGAAGGATAATAGCTATAATTAAAAAGTGTGAAGCTTTGTTTTGCATTCTCTTTCTAAAAGACTTCTGTATACACTGTACAGAATGAAACACTAATTTAGAATGCAATTTAGGTTGAATTTATTTTCAGCGGACTAGAAGAAGCGAATATGATCTTTTCATAAACAGAGCTAGGCTTCAGTCTGTAGTTTAGCCTCACCAGTTTTGTAGTGTTTTGCATTTACACAAAGAACATGCTAATCTTGTCCACAGCAAGTCCTTGAATTTGGTACTCAGTGGCTCTGTTCAAGCTTCTCTTTGTGCATCAAGGTTGTTGCAGGGAGGTTTTTTTGGTTTGGGCGGATTAGTTCGCAGCTACAGTAAAGTTCAAATAAAGGCTGCTTTAATCACAGACAATCTATGTCCTTCCGGAGGATGCTGCAAGAGGTATGTCTAATAACATTTTTAATAGACCCAATTGCCCCTTATTAAGAAATGCATCAATATAACGCTGCTTTTGGTTACTGCAGACTGCAGGGAGTTGTGCAGCCTGCTCACAGTGATAACAGACCGGACTAGGAGAGGAAACAGTCGTTCTGCACCCTGTGGTTCAGGTTAAAATAATGGCTTTGTTTTTGGAAATAGGGGGATATGGAGGTATTTCCCTTACTTATGTTTTCACAGTGTGAAACCATATCCTGGCTGCTTAGAAATCCAGTGGTAAAATTCCCACTGACCTCTCTTTAGACCGAAATAGGGGGATATGGAGGTATTTCCCTTACTTATGTTTTCAAAGTGTGAAACCTTATCCTGGCTGCTTAGAAATCCAGTGGTAAAATTCCCACTGACCTCTCTTAGACCGATTTTTTCCTTTGTCAAATACAATTTTTTTTTCCTCCCTAGATTTATAGAGTTGGGTTTGGGGGGTCTTTTTTTTGCATGTTGTTCATTGCACCTTTTAAATTCCCCAGCCCAGCAAAATGGATGCTTAACCGTAAGGATAAATGTTCTCAGTCAATAGAACTACTAACCTGCACAGGGTTAAACACACACTTCAGACTATCTGTGGAGCAGTCAGAGTGCCAGTGTTGCCTACGAGCAAGCCTTAAGAGCAGCCCAAACCTCTGTCTGCCCTTTTCAATCCCTCATACAACTTTGGACTAAATTCCATATTTACTTGTTTCCTTGCAAGCCCGGTGAACTGGCACGGGGAGAGCAAATGCAGCGTGCCGACTCCTCCTGGCTGCTCCTGCCGCCTTCCCTGGCCCCAGGGAAGCGAGGCGAGAGTCTGCTTGGGGATGGTCAGAGCCAGGTGGAGGAGTGAAGTCTGGTTTCAATAAATCCAGAAAGCTCCAGATAGCCCTCCCTCTTCTTCATTTCCAAATTTCTGTTCTGATGGGGTAAGCTGGGAACACTTCTTTCTTTGTTTGCTTTTAAAAAGATAAAAAACCACCTCACTTTCCTCATTGGCAAGTTCTGGTGGTTTTTCACCCCACTGGGGAAAATAAAAGCATAAAATAAAAGCTAGTAGATGTTTTCCCACACAGTCTTTCGGAGCCTGAAGAGAAGCATAGAGCCAGCCATGTACTCAGCTGGTTGCCTGCAATTCTGGAAAATTCACAGTTGTGGTAAAAGCAGCCCAAATAATCCTGCAAATTCTGTATATGCCTGTAATAACCTGTGAGATGTATGAAATTCAGTCTGAGGTTGAAGCTGAGATCCTTGGACAATTTGTCTTTCAAGTTCCTTTCACATATAAAGCAAGAGCCCTGATCTGAGCATTGTACGTCCCACAGATTCACACCACCCTTAGGGACTGAATTTATTACCAGTTCAAACAAAAATACAGAAACAAAAACTCAGAGATGTTCTCTCTCCGGTGTCTACCTTGCAGCCCCTCCAGGAGACACCCAGCCGCCCCCTTCCCTCTTATCTCCACTAGAAAAAACAAGGTGCAGGAGCGAGGCGGTCGGCATTACGGCATCAGAGCGACTTGATGGCAGACCCCGCAGTCACGGAGTAGGGTAGGACCCGGCGTACGTCCTTTCATGCCTTCATCTTGTGCAGCTCTGGGACACGCGTTTGGTTTTGGATCAGCAGCCTTTCTTAGCACACAGCCTGCCAAGCGTGCTTTTGAATTGCTCAGTGAGGAAGAAAGTCCTTTTTTTCCCTGGGGAATATGAGTTTATTTTACTGAACAAGCCCAAGGGGGAGCATATGATCAAAAGGGGAAAAATGCTGATGGGTAAATGAATAATATACTTCATTATTTTACAAAGACGCTTCTGTGTAACTCTGGACTTAAAACTCTGTAAAATGACCAGTAAGAACTCATCTCCACTGTCTGTCTGTAAGTGTGTGGGTTTTATGGATTTTAGGTTTTATTTCTAATTCTCTGCAGCACCAAAATGGGCATTTTGTCACCTCCTCGCCAGCACTCGCAGTAGACATTTGCTGGCCAGGTTTGTTCGAATGATAATGCCAGTTTTTTTCAGGAAAGAAAGTGGGTCAGCCAGATCTAGAAAAGTACAGGGGAATAAATCTTGTCCACTCTCTACCTCTCTGCGTTGTACACGACAGCCTTACGTCAGCAATCCCCACCTTGCCTTGCTGTGCAGCGTCACCCCAGCGTGGAGGTGCAGAAAGTCCTGTGAACTGCCCACCAGAGGTTGCCCCTGGTGGGTGCATTTGGCTCAAACCCCATGAACCTTATTCTCCAAGTACCTCTGGAGGGGCTTCTGAGGTTCCTCACACCGGCTCAGGTGGCGAGTTGCGGAGCACCACGCCACGATCTCTGCCTGAATTCACCCTGCCTCTCTTTCCAGTACAACCAAGCAATAGAAACGATGCTTCCTCATCCAGCGTACGTGGCAAACCAGACCTGATGAACAAGTTGATTCACTCATCGCCCGTCTCAGACCTTCAGCAGCTGAGCAGATGTTGTAGTGGAAGGCACAACGAAAGTTGGGATCTTTTTCATGTCATTTTTCTTTCCCTGACAGTGCGGCTGTGCTCTGAAAAATGAAGGGGGGTGCATGTAAATTGCCCCTTCTTTCCCAGTAGGTCTGCTCCCCGTGTGCGTTCAGAACCCAGACTTCTGGCTTTAGCAACTCAAATACAATTTTACTGCGTTTACTCCTCATTCCCTCTCCTCAGCAGAGCCGGTGCTGCAGCGCTAGCAGGAGGGGGCTGCGGCACAGCAGAGCTCCGGGGGGTGCAGTCCTCCCCTCCTGTGCACACTGCTTGGTAACACTCTCTCTCTTTCTTTATATTAATTTTTGTTTCAGCGCCACTGCAGAAGGAAGATCTTTCTCTGTCCTCTAATCAAGCAAAGATCAGTTCCTCCTAACAGCATCTGCTACATCTATACATGCAGGAAAACCCTGTTTCAGCTACCATTTGGACTGCATGCACGTCTGGAGGACTGTGAAGGGATTACAGTAGGACAAATATGATAGGAACAATATTGCTGAGGTTTTCTTCACATAAACACAAGTTCTAGACCACAAAATTCTCTTACATGTGATTCGTATTTGTATTTTTTATGACTGTTCTACTTTTATAGCTGGCTCTAAGTAGACATCTACATTTAAAATGACAGGATTAAAGCAATTCTTTTCTTGGGGTAAACTTGAACGGAACCGATGCATTCGTATTTAAAATAGATACTAAATATTCAGAACCTTGTGGCAAACTGTTAGACAAGAGATTTGGCTTCCCTTATGTTATCATCTTCGCCACTGTTAATAATGCCTCTTATCTCTTCTCAAAGCCGCACTATTGAAATTGAACTGTATCACCAAATACATCTCATGTCAGCATGAGTCAAGCTAGGAAGCACAGGCAGTACCTTCTTCATTAAGCTTTCCTACAATCTACTTCATTGTTGGGCCTTTTTTTGTAAGGGTAGTTGTATCTTTTCAGAAAACTACACCAAAGGAAGCAGATGAGTTTCACCAGTTTTCACAGGAGTTGACCAAGGTAGAGCATCATTTGTGCGGCCTTGCTGGTGCAGAAAACCCATTCATTTTATAATTACAAGCTAGAAGAAAAAGCTTTTTTGATATGTAGATTTTTCAGTTATTCCAGGTATTCACAGCATTTTGGAGAGGGAAGTGCTTGATTATGAGTTAACTTTGTTTTGGGCAATATCTCAGGAATCAAAAAATTCTGGTAACAGCTCACAGGCTTAAAGCTGGTCTAAGCAGGTCTTGCTCAACTGGAGGGTTGCCATGGTGTAGTGGAGCAGGTTGGAGGAAGAGGCCGGAGCGTGCCATTTTCTCCACCTGTTTCCAGCCTTCTCGGTGACTTGTGACAACTCTTCTAGTCTTTACTTACTCTTCCTCCTTTCACCTCTTTGTTTTTGAACACGGACCCTCTGGTTTGCCTCTGTCTCTAGGTTGTCTACCCCTATGTGCCTCAACAGCACCAAGCATGAATGATCTAGGATCTTGGTTGGACTCTTTTGGTGCTATTGCATATAAATTCAAATCTTGCCACAAATCCAAGTCAGGGCATTGATGTAGGGGATGTGTAATACACTAAATTTCCTGTTAAGAGTGCTGACAGTCTGTTTAAAGGTGGGAGAGGAGCTTTGCTCTATGTTTACAGACGTGCAGGAAGACTGAGAATTGTCTGCTTATCTCATTGAAGAACTGCACAAACCACGTCAGTTCACTCTGAAAACATCCAAATGACAAACCCTACTCTACAAAAACTTTTTATGGCTTCTTTTGTTTTTCTTTAATCGTATAATGAACCGCTCCAGTCGCTTGCTAGTAGGCCAAACCTATTTCCTCTCTGTGAGGTTTCCTTGCTTAGCGTTGCTGTTCTTGCAACCACGTGCACCAAGAAATGCAGCAGGAGACCTGGTTCTCATTTACTGTGACTTCATCAATATAAATCCTTCGGGGAGGTGCATTCTAAACAAATCAAGGGAATATGCTTAATGAAAATGAACACATTAACAGAGCAACATACAATAATGCAGTAGCAAAGCACGCTCAGAGAAAGGACGCATGCTACAAAATGCCTTTGTAGTAGAGTCTATCTCGGTCTGCATCGGTTTCCTGTGGCAAAGAAACCAGCGCAAGGGGCCCAGAGCATGGTGCTGCCTTCCTCTAACACCACTGCAGTTCTCTGGAGACTTGTCATAAACCTACAGCAGTGTCTAATTTTGTCTAGATAAAAAGGTATAGGGTCAGGACCTTAGTTTCATTCTCTTTCTTCATCTTCTGTCATTTGGAAGGAAGCGGGAGCTTCCAAAGCTGAAGCAATAGGAGTCATTGGCAGTATTTGTCATAAAAGCTGTAAGCTTAAGACTTTCCTTTGTCCTAAAATCTGCTCTTCCGAGTACAGCTTGCTTCTGTGCAGAGGGCTAGCACAGGGATTAAGCATCACGTAAGTCCTACTTATGCCTCCATATTAGTGCATAAATAAGATTTAAGCTGCTAATAGTCCCTTTCTAGCTCTCTGTATAAAGCTGAATTTTATATGCTGGCCATGATAAGACTAGAGAAAAAAATATAGTTGTGGCAGCAGCAGTCAAGTTTAAACAGGGGACTGAAATTAAATGAAGTGAGTATTAAAAGTGCGATAGCCATAGCATGAGATGTCCTGATGCCAAGCATGTTTCAGAAATGATGTCAAGCATGTTCCAGAAATGATGCCAAAACCAGGCAATAAATCAACAACCTTCTCTGTGCATGAGGTGCGTGGTCTGTTGAGCTGCACCAACAAACCATTTCCACTTTGCTGGTTGCAGTCGCGAAGTAAAATACATTAGGTCTTTGTGATACCACCTGACAGACCAAGGCCATCTGGCCCTACCTGCCTCAGAGTCACAGAATACCTTATCTGAGCGTGGTCAGTGCAGAATGAAACCAAGCTGTGGTGTTCTGAGCTCTCAAGTACAGCAGAATCCCAAAATACCGCTGTGCCTGGGAGCTAAACCTCTTGGATTTGTGACGGCTTGCTCAGTTCTTCCCGGCAGCGGTTAGATGAGGCTATCCTTTGAGAGAGCCTGCTTATCCAGGTGTCGCTGTCTCTTTCTGAGGTGCCCATCATCCCCCTTCTGCTCTTAGTTAAACTGACATCTGTCATTTTTTTCTTTTTTTAAATTTGAGAATCACAGATTAAGGGGTTGGAACAAAACCGGTTTTGTTTCAGGAGGCATTCATTAACAAATCAATTAGGTGTACTTAATATCATTCCAGTGCAATTTTCAGTCTGAGTGCTTTTCTATTAATTTTCCTATTCTGCTAAAATGTAGTGTTACGCCGGCAGAATGAAGAGTTGGCAAAGGCAGAAACACAAACCAGGGAGCTGCCAAGTGCAAGGGTAAAAGGAAGTGACAATGCAAGCAGACGTGGAGAGTCTTCAATTATTTATTCTCTTCCCTAGACATGGGATGGACTTTGGCAGGTGTCTAATTCGGGAGATGATGAGAAGCGCGGTGATGAGGGTAGAGAGTAACATGCACTCACGGCTCGGAGAATCACAGCACTCCAGGAGTGAGCCAGCTCCAATCTGAACTTCTCTTCTCCACTGCATTTGGGCCTTTGGTACTGTGATAACCGAGCTCTTTATACCTGCGCTGTGATCTTTGCAGCTTGGACAAGACGCGCTGTCAGCACCGAGACTGCAGAAAATCAAACCAGTCACTGACGAGGGTTTTTTTTTTCCAAATCACTGTCACCACTTAAAATGATGAAGAAGGAATGAGAAATGGTCAGGGTAGAAGTTATGTTTTTGCTAAATGACGTGTGACCTTTTAATACCTCTGGCCCCAAATTACTTGAGGGTATCCACACGATCTGATACATCGTGCACAGGGTCCAACGGGGCTTGGGCAGGTACAAATCTGATGAGAAATGGGAAACAGTAAGATGGATGGTCCTTGTCTACTGTGCCCGCTGGGGACCATCAGCACAGGGTAATCTGGCCCAGGTTTTGATAGAGACAAATGGGACGCATCCATTCAGCTGGATTATTTAGTATTCACCTTCATCTTTCATAAAATGTCTAGATTTCAGTGTGCTTGTTTGGTTTATTCATTCTCCAGCCTCCGTGTTGCCTACTAGGGGGTACACAAGGTTCATTTGACTTTTTTTCCGGAAATAGAAGAACAAATCTGAGGTTTTAGGAGAACTAGTGCCACCATTTCAGAGCTTTGTTGTGAGCAAGGGAGGCCTTCTGCTAAATCTGAGCAACACGAGACCCCACGAGGTGAGCACAATCACGTAACTGTAATAGCCCCTGTATGTAAAACTGCTTCTAAAGGCGGCCTGAGGCAGGGAGGAATGTGGGTCCCAAATCTTTTCTCCTGTGCTCGTGGATTGCCTTGTTACTGAGGGATGCTTACAGCCGCTTCAGAGAGGAAGACGACAATGCTCTGAATTTCTTGTTCAGAGAGATAAAATATAGTAGAGCAGTGAAAATGAGGAATATGTCTTCATGTTCATTATAAACATCTTTACAGACGGAACAAAGTAATTACTGTGCTGGAGCACGTTGGTGCTGTGTTTGTGCCAGTTCCCCTTCTCTGACAGTGACGTGGAGATGAGTCCGGTGGATTTGGGAGGCAAGCACCAGTATCAGCACAGGGCACAAAGCACAGCCAGGTGAGGAACCTGTCTCCAGCCGTGGCCAAGAGCAGATGTGAAGCAGCATCTAGGGATGTGCTCTAGCGTGACTGCCAGCCGCCTGGTGCTCAAAGACATCCCAAGCTAGAGGTCGTACCTGGCCTTTAATAGCCCCTTAGAGGATTTTTGTCCTAGAACATAGCTAATGGGGTTTTTTTCACTGTATAATTTTTTTTTTAAAAATATATCCACAATATCCTGTGTCAAAGAATCCTATAACCTGAGCAACCTGATCTAGTTGAAGATGTCCCTGCCCACGGCAGGGGGGTTGGACTAGATGACCTTTAGAGGTCCCTTCCCACCCAAACCATTCTATGATTCCATGATTCTATGACTAAACTCCACTTTAGGTAGAAAGTACCTTCCTTGTTTTTGAGGTCTTGCCTGGGGAGCAGAACTGAACGGCACCCCCGTTAACCTTCCCCAGGCCCCTGAGGTTGTACAGAGCTCTCTTGGGTCTTCCCAGGTGTCTCTTTTTGGGGCTGAAGAGTCTGGCCTGCTTACTCGTCCCTTGCTTGGAAGCTCTGATCATATTTGCTTCCCCTCTTTGAATCTCCTTTCTTTGAAGCTGCCCCAGTTCAATAATGCTCTTTCTGGAACCACGCGGGGCAGGGGCAGGGTCAAGGGCAGGGGCAGGGGCAGCGGCAGGAGCTGAGGCAGGAACAGGGGCTGGGGCAGGGCCAGGGTCAAGGGCAAGGGCAAGGGCAAGGGCAGGGGCAGAGTCAAGGGCAGGGGCGGGCCAGGGGCAGGGCCAGGGTCAAGGGCAGGGGCAGGGGCAGGGCAGGGGCAGCTACATGTTTTTGCAGGTGGCTCATCACTGGTGGCATAGTGCCTATTTCTGGTTTGTTCTCTCCCACTTTCCAGGTGATTTCTTGTATCCTATTTGTAAATACAACCTCCCCAACATTTTTAACATTTCCAGTCTGGCCTCAGTTACTCCATTTAAAGCGGGCACCGGTGTTTGACAGGGGGATGGAGGGGGAAGTGTTCATACTTTCGTGACCCCTGCATGCAGGCTGCTGGCTGAGAGCTCGAGGGGTACAACTGTCTGTTGATATGAGGAAAGAGAGTAAAAAAACAGCTCCTTTTGATGTTCTACAGTGTATGAAGTGTGGGAAGTACTTTGTAAGTCTTCAGTATTTCCCTGCTGGCTGACTGCTGCGGTGGCCTGGGTGACTTTCTATTTTTACATTTCTGTCCCAGACTGCTTGTGTCTGGGGCAAAGAATATTTTCCCTCTTCAGTGTCTCGTGCCATTTTGACTGTCTTGATCAATAGTGATGTGTCAGTGCTTTGCTGGTTGGCGTTATTTCCTTTGCTCAGTCCCTTTAACCAGCTAAAAGAAGAAATATTAACCAATATCAGCTTCAGGCTTTTTTGAAGTTGATACTGGACTTGTGCTTGCGTATCCTTCAAGCACTGCCCTTTGCTAAATGAACAAATTGATGATGTTGCAGAGCATCTGCGCAATTATATTTGAATACACCACTTAGAGACTGACAAATCCATTGCGTGAAGTGAAAACGGCAAAAGGTTAAAATAAAAATGGCTTAATAAAATGAATCATTGCAATAAGCCATTTAAAACTGCACAAGGGGAAATGCAACACTGTGAAAAACACTGAGCATTCACCATGGAAAAAAATCTTTATTTGTAGAAATGAACAGTGGGCAGCTCCTTGGCTGGTACAAATAGATGGATTTAGGTACAACTACATCTGCTAAATTAGCTGAGGATCTGACCATATACCTTTGTTTGATCTTTAAGCGTGAGATAATTTCTGCCTCCTGCCAAGCCTTAGATTAGATAATCAGGGATTTACATCCCGGTTTTTGCTGTCCCTAGATGTACAGGAGACTTGTGCAGTTGTTCAGTTCCCTGATACTGTTTCCCTCTTACAGCAAAGCTTATGAGGCTTTATAATTTCAGGTATTTTTTTCCCCCTGAAAGCAAATGTGAAACTTTCTGCCGGGAGAGGCTGAGGGTGAGCTGGTACGAGCAGCTCAGCGCAGGGACCCCATCTGGGAACTGTCATTGCTGGAGTCAACATGCATGCGTGGTTTGAAGCAGCAGTTTCTCCCCTCCTGTACAAGCTCTGAGTTGGACAGTCGCATTCCCGTCAGCTTCCGTTAAAACACACACCGCTGTAGTCGTGCTGTGGGCTGTGGCTCAGTATCCCCAAGCCCCGTGCACTGGTCTTTGGTTTGCTGTGACTTCCAGCAGCACAGAGAGCCAGCGAGCTGGGTCTGCAGTGGGCAGGGTCGGCAGTGGCTTGCTGCTGAGATCAGCCTTGGCACGGACTAAAGAGAATGGGGGGGGTGGGATGCACTGTCTGGGTTCATCTTCTCGGCCCCCAGGATAAGCTCCTAGTCTTTGAAGAAAAAAAAAAATGCACGTCTGTGTTGCCAAATGCAGCTACCAACATTGAAGACTTCCAAGCAGTGGCTTGAAAATTTGTCCTTGTTTTTTACTCCTAAGTAGCTGTGAAGTGATTGTCTGTGCTGGCAGCTGCGCTGCCTGCAGGATCAGAGCGAGCCGCGCTCGGGTGGCCGGTGCTGGGGGCCTGCAGCGGCCCGGGGGGGGGGGGGGCCCGCCCCCCCCCCCAGCCGGTGTGGAAGATCAGAGAAGGGAGTCTTCCAAAAGAAAAAAAACCCTAATAGAAATTGCTAGCTGATGTGATAGATAGTTTTGCATAATTTAATCTACATGGATGTTGGTTTTATCTTGCTCAAACTCATGTCAGTCTGCCACATTATCACAAGGCAAGGGAATATTGCATTACATACCCTATGCAGTGAAACCACGGCTGTTTGCGCTTCACTTCTTGTGTTGAGTGTAATGGTGTGCTAAGTAAAGCTGTGGGTAGAAATGATAGTACCTGGTTATGAATAAAAATGTATTTTAAAAAATTATTACTTCATTAAACTTTTTTTTCCCAAAGGTTAGTGATTGATTTGTGGTATTTGTGGCATTCATATCGGAAAGGTGTAGTTAAAAAAGAAATGATGCTCTGGTTCTCAGGTCATTAGATACTGCTAAAGGCTCGAGAGAGCTGCCTTGCTGTGGCTGGGTGTGAATGTGAATTAGACTATTCACAGCATGTGCAGCCCAGGAAGGTGGCAAAAAATGTTGCCAAGAAAAGAAGTATTTTAGTTCAAGTTGGCACCTGGGACAGAAAAATTCGTTATTCCTCTTCAGTTAAGTTTGAGGACTCCCAGAATGAGAAACTGAGGCAGCCTCAGGGTCTCTCACCAATTTTAGATAAAAGTGTGTTAAGGACATGGTTACCCACAGGAGGATGTAATTCAGCCAGCTGATTGAGACCTTGGAAGTGGAGCTTTTGGGACTAAACTGAGCTGAAGTTAAGCTGAGCTTAAACAGCGCTGCAATGTGCTTGTAGGGCTGAGTGAATTTCGTAGTTGCAGCAACAAAAAAAGCCAGCCTTGTGATTGAATTGTTCTTCGTCTTCTCAAAGAGAGCTTTAGTTTTAAATTGGGACTAATAATGAAAAGAAAATGTACTTGTGGGTTTGACCAGGCCCATAGGGTTTTCATCGGGTGGAGGCAAGGGGTCACTTCAGTTGTGTCTTATTCTCCAAACGGGAGAAGGCGCACGGGAGCTGGATGTGGAGGTGCCCCCCCGGGCAGGAGGAGGCGTCCCCCCTCTTTCCGTCCTCCTCGGCACGGGGGTGGCTTCCAGCAGCTGCAGCTGCCCCTCAGGACGGGGGGATGCCCGCTCCCCACGGAGTCATTTAGAGACCAGGTCTCATCAGATTTCCATTGGTCTTTGCCTGCAAATAGCTCTTCAGTGAATTTTCTCCCTCTTTAGTGAATTTTTCCCAATTTCTATTAGCACAGAGACAACCAAATACTACTGTATTATTGCAATAGCTGCTAATTTTTTTGCCTGAGAGATCATTTTTGTGTCAAATCTGTGGCATATTATCACTTCTTCTCTGATTTCCAAAGTAAGCACTAGGCTTAGGCTGATAGTACATTACTATAAGTCTGTAATGGAGTCATCACTTAGAAATGGTACACTAACGCTTTACTATATTTCTTAGAGATTACTTCCTGTTGCTGTTTTGAAGGGATGAAGCAAATCCAGTGCGCATCTCATGAAAGTTTCTAAAGCAGGCACTGGTATCACATGGGTTCAATCCTCTTCTGAGTTACGCAGATCAAAATCCCCAGGACTCGTTTGACCTGGGTGCTTGGCAGTTGCATGTGTGCCAGCTTCGTTACACAAACATCAACCCAGAGCCGTGGTTTGGGACAGACTTGTCCAGAGATGAAGCAGGTTCCACTAAGTGAATGGTATTTCTTTGAAATCAGGACGATTTACTTGATGTTGGAACAAGTTGCTCATGTGTCACCTTTGGCTCCCCTAAAAACCTCCCCAAAACAGAGTAAATTTTGTAAAAAAAGAATGATTCTTACATAAAAGAGAGGAGGTAAAAAAATCTGGTTTCTGTATCCTAACATTGGAACAATACCTTGGTTAAGAATTTCTGAGAAAATTAAGACTAGTTTTCACCTGGAGGAGAAACTTCAGCCAGACACTAGAGTTGGACAAGTTTTGGGTAGATAAAACCAGAATCTAATAACAGCAAGTGTCAGGGCCAGTAGCCTTTGCCTGCGAGAACCAGAACATTGACTCAGGTAGTAAATGCCATGGCTCTGGTGGCTCTTCCAAAGTAAGACGCTCTAAAGTTTTTTCCAGAAGTATGAACAAGATATGGTGACCCTTGGAGCCTTTCACTGACCCGGGCCAAGAATGAGCTTAGTGGGAGTGAAGTGGAAATGTCAGCATGTGGAGGCAATATGGCACTGTCATAAATTTAGCTTTTTTTTTCTTATGGACAATCCGTCAAATTATTATTTGTAGAAGCTCAGGCTGGATACAAAATTTTAAGTGTATTGGTATAAGAGACCAGATAGCCGATCTATTCTAAAAATATAAAAACAATAGTTTAAAAAGTTGACATTTCTTGTCAGCCAGTGTCAGAATGGTTTATAAAGTGATGGACCACGGCTCTTGAGATGACAAGATGACAGCTTTCCTGTTATTACCATTATAAAAGCTCTCTGCAACTGAATTTCAGTGGAAGACTGAGGTTGCTTGAGGTTGTCTGCATTTGATTTAGAAATACAGCGTCATTTTAAAGGGTCCCTGCATTAACATGAAGAACTGCATTTATGGAGAAGAATATTGTTATCTCACTGTTAAGGGTTCATGGTGTCCTCATTCCCTATTCAAGGCAATACGAAAAGCTATTTTCAATTTTATTAGCAAACATGTATGAAAACTGACATTAATGCTTTTAAAGTGGTACTCAAAACCCATAGAAATTGGAATCTAGGAAAGCAAACAATGAATAATATGGTTTAGCAAGGAACAAGTGACCTATGTCACGGCACTGCAGGACCATAGCGGCTGGCAACTGTAAATATCTCAGTCGGGGTGTGAGCACCCCAGCCCAGTTATCGCAGGGCAGGATCGATATTCCCAACAAAATACTGAGCAAGAGAGAGAAGCGATTATTTTAGCAGTATCATGGCCTTGGGAGGGGGGCACAGCCAATTCATCCACCATTTGTTCCTCTCCATCTTTCCAGGTCATCACTGCCAGTGAGTTGGCATATGATGATGGTGTGCTCCTTAGAAACTTCCGCCACATGGGTCGTGTGCACT